>NC_089841.1:162360559-162418059 GCF_035609145.1 Eleutherodactylus coqui
TGTGTGATGTGTGGGGATCAGGATGGATGTAGTAGAGCTGCCTGTGTGATGTGTGGGGATCAGGATGGATGTAGTAGAGCTGTCTGTGTGATGTGTGGGGATCAGGATGGATGTAGTAGAGCTGTGTGGGGATCAGGATGGATATAGAGGTGTCGTGTGTGAGAGTCAGGATGGATATAGAGGTGTCGTGTGTGAGGGTCAGGATGGATATAGAGGTGTCGTGTGTGAGGGTCAGGATGCATATAGTAGAGCTGTGTGAGGGTCAGGATGGATATAGTAGATCTGTGTGAGGGTCAGGATGGATATAGTAGATCTGTGTGAGGGTCAGGATGGATATAGTAGAGCTGTGTGAGGGTCAGGATGGATGTCTGGCCGGTGCTGCAGTGACAGTGTTGGTACCCGCGGAGGAGCAATACATGCAGTATGTATGTACCATGTTACTGCAATGTAATCTTGTATATTTAGGTGGTATTACGTTATACCAGCTGTACATATAATTACATACAGGACATATCCAGGTTACATCAGTATCACTATATGCAGGGGAGGATATATCTCTGTATATAGTGATATGGACCATGCTAGGGTAACCTGGGTATCTTCTGTATATAATTAGATATGTGTAGATTGTATGCGAGCGTCTGCAGCGTGTTCTCGCGAGTAGATGGCGTGTGAATCACACTAAACGTCATCTACTTGCGAGAACACACTGGCCTGGATCCCACGCATGCGCACAGCTGCTGGACAGGATCCAGGAGATAAAGAAGGCAAAAAATGCTGTGATAAGCCATGCCTCGATATACCCCCTTTTTTTTTTTTTACCATGGCCGATATTTTTTTGTGACAAAGGTGGTAACCCTACATGCAGGAGATATCTGACATCGGACCGCTCTCCTGCATCCTGTAATATACAGAAGAGAACTCCGAGGACAGCCCCCTCCTGCGCGGTGTTAGAAACGCGTTGGACCTCGCCTGACATAGGAGCTATGCAGGGAAATCTCAGTGTATGGCCGGCTGCACACGGCAGAGCAGGATTCCGCATGCAGAATTTGGCAGTGGAATCCGGCTCTGCCAGCAGCGGCACCCGCCGTACCTGCTGTGTTCTCTTTTCATCTGTACGGCGAGCCGTTGAATGTGCGCAGTACAAATTATTTTTTTTAAACTCCTGCTTTTCCTTCTGGCCAAGGTCTGATTCCACTGCTGGCTCCTGCATGCAGAATCCGACCCGCCCGTGGACTTGAGCCCTTAGCGCTCGTTACCGTAGATGTATGGGAATCGCCTGCCAACGTCTAAACGCTGTGAATATGCATGAAGCTATTTGTTGTTCTGACTCCATAGACTGCAGTGGACAGCTTCAGACATGGGACCTGGTCTGATAAAAACGATGTCTGAATAATCCAATGCAAGTCAATGTGGCTTAAGTCTCATGCACACGAACTGATTTTTGCTGCGGAATCCAGAGAGGGTGTTATGCTCCGGATTCCGTAGCAATAACCCACCATAGCATGCTATGGAAAAATGATGTTTCCGCTCGTGCGCATGAACACAATCCCAGCATGCTCCATTTTACTGTGGTTCCCGCACGGACTGCTTCCATTAAAGTCAATAGAAGCCATCCGCAATTAACATTGCGGACAGGCTGCGGATTCTGCAGGAAAAAGCAGGAGTTAAAAAATAAATAAATAAAATCTGTACTGCAGTAGTCTGACGGTGACCTGTGCAGACCATCCACAGTACAGAGAAGCTGGAAGAAGAGGGATCCATGCAGATGCCAATGAAGAAGACGGGTACGCAGGGTCACCCACCACGGTCGGGCCCGGGACCTGTAGGCAGAATCCGGACCTGCCGTGTGCATTCAACCCTATGCTGTCTTCACTATAAACATGTAATTATTTACTATTTTTAGCTGTTCACGACCCTCGGTGACCCTAAAGGCTCCCTCCCTCCATGTTTTGCGCTGTTTCTTTCAGTTGTGTGATATCCATGCCAGTATCAGCTCTGACAGTATTGGCCATCGTGTTCTTTGGCGGCCGGGTCTTTTCCCACTGATCTGTCCAAGCATTATAGATTTTTCTAGTGACTCTGCTCGCATTATATGGCCAAAATTCATGAGTCTGAGCCCGGCCATCTTGGCCTCCAGTGATATATCGGGTCTTATACGATTCAGGACTTTTGTTTGTTACTCTCGCTGTCCACAGTATACGCAGCAGCTCTCGCCAACACCATAGCTCAAAAGCATCAATCCTCCTCCTATCAGCTGTTTTCGCAGTCCAGCTTTCACATCCATACACGGCTATAGGGAATACGGTGGTTTGCACTATCCTGTGATTTGTTACTATGCCGATATCCCTACTTTTCCAGATTTTGTCCATGTTTAGCATTGAGCTTTGCCCTATGCTATCCTACTTTTTTTTGCTCATAAATCAAGAAATGAAACAGCATTCACATATATTGTAATACAAAGTTTGGTAATCAGGAATCCTCTACAGCTCCAATACTTGAACCAAATTAAACTCTAGTGTTTTCAGAAATGAATTTCAATTTAAAAAATTGTTATATTCATCCAGTAGCATTTAAAATAGGTATTGTACTGTTTAATATTTATATGTGTAATAACTATAAGGCCCCATGGCCGTGACCCGCCGGCACGCATGCACAATACAGATCACGTGCTGGCAGTGTCATATAACGCGGCTGGGGAAGCGTATTCACACTATACTGAAGTACAGCATGAGGGCCGGCTTCCATTGACTACAGTGGAAGCCGGGCGCATGTATTCCCGCGGCAAATAGAACATGCCGCGGGTTATTTCACACTGTGCAATTCTGCAGCGTGAACATTGCACTATTAGGATTTCCGGACGTGGGCATTAGCCCTAACTAGTCAACATTTGTAACAACAAACCACCAATAAAGGTAGACATTTAAGGTGCGTCTTCATGCCTTCTCTCCCGACGCCCTAGTCTTTAGGCCTATGACATATCAAGATCTGCCCTTTCCACCTGTCTTTTGGGTGCAGCATCTTCTATGTGACTTGCTATATTATATATATATTATACTGAATGGGTACATGCATTCCACATTCTCTCGTTTGAATCTTGGAACCTCTCTATGAAAACTTGCCATTTTTTAAAACACCTGGTCAACTTTTTTTATTTATTTATCTTTTTTGAATTTGACCCTATTTTTTTCTTTGCACTTGTCATAATTGTAGTCTTCTTTAAATTCAGATAGAGGTCTTTTTTACCACATGAGTAGATTTCCACTACCAAATTCAGAGCGGGATTCCGCTTCCAGAATCTGCAGCAAATCCAGCCCATAGCATGCTATGGCAAAACACGATTTTGTTTTGTTTTTGTTTTTTTCCACTCATGGGTGAGAAATCGCAGCATGCTGTGATTTTGTGCATGATACACATGTCCAGCTTCCATTGAAGGGGGTCACTAGCCAGGCACCGGGTCGAACTCAAAATTGAGGGTCCAATCCACCCGTGTGCAGGAGGCCTTAATCTTCCATATCAGCTGCTTCAGACCTGCTTATGTTTCTGCAGGCAGAGTTGTGTCATCTGTATAACGGAGATTGTTTCTTCCACCTATTTTTCACCCCGGTTTCCAATTCATCAAGGTCCATTTCACGTATGATCACTTCCGCATATAGGTTAAACAAAAAGGGTGAGAGGAAGGAGTCCTGTCGGATGCCTTTGCCGATCCCAAACCAATCTGTGTCCCCAGACTGTGTTCTCACAGTGGCTTCTTGATTGGTATGAAGTGATTTTATTAACTTGACTAGATGTGCCGATACGCCCAGCTCTTGTAGGGCGTGCCATAGCTTGTCATGGCCTGTCATGGCCGACACAGTCAAAGACCTTAAAGGGGTTTTGTCATTAAAAAATTTGACGTGACCGTAAAAGTCCGAACATCGTCTGAAAATAAATAAATAAATAAATAAAGCACGCCAGAAATGCACTTTCAGTCACCCTGTCTCCCAGAAAAAAAAAGGAATAAAAAGCGATCAAAAAGCCGTATGCATTCCGAATTGGTATTAACGGAAACTACAGGACATCCCGCAAAATATGAGCCCTCGCTCAACTACGTTGACAAAAAAAAATTAAAATGTTATTGCGCGTACAAGATGACTGCAGAAAATAATTGAAAAAAAATAAAATGTCTTTGAAAAAAAAAAAAAACTATACAAGTTTGGTATCGTTGCAATCATACTGACCCATAGAATAAAGTTATCATGTCGTTTTTGATGCAGTTTGTGCGCCGTAGAAACAAAAACGCACTGAAAGATGGCGGAATGTCTTTTCATTTTACTCCACTTAGAATTTTTTTAAAGTTTTTCAGTACATTATATGGTACATTAAATAGTACCATTAAAAACTACAACTTGTCCCGCAAAAAATCATACAGCGACGTCGATGGATAAATAAAGGCGATACAATTTTTTTTTAAAGGGGGGGAGGAAAAAACGAAAATGGGGGGAAAAAAGAGGGGCCGCATCATTAAGGGGTTAAAGGTGCCACCTGTGGCGGAACTTTTTTCTTTTGTTAAATCATAGTTATAACACTTCTGAGCTATAGTATTTGAAGACATCATGCCACATTAACAGGGGCAGAAACAGGCACAGAATTGGGGGTAGCAGCAGGATGGAGAGTTTGTACAATTTGGGAAAATGTTGATGGGGTACTGAAAAAGCGAGGAGTTAAAGAGATTTCGTGTTGCGAATAGAGATGAGCGAACATGTCCGTTACGGACACATCCGCACCCGGACACCGGCTTTGCCAAACACTGCAGTGTTCGCGCGTAAAGGTCCGGGTGCCGCCGGGGGGCGGGGAGATGCGCGGCGGCGCGGGCGGCAGTAGCGGGGAACAGGGGGGAGCCCTCTCTCTCTCCCTCTCCCCCCCACTCCCCGCCGCACCCCCCCGCGCTGCCACGGCGGCCCCCGAACTTTTTCGCCCGAACACTGAAGTGTTCGCAAAGTTCGGTGTTCGGGCGAAAAAGGGCGGGGCCGAACGTGTTCGCTCATCTCTAGTTGCGAACATTACAGAGACAAGTCATGGCTGGAAGAAAGTCTTAATTAAGATCTGGGCCAGAAAGCAGAGAGGGGAACGTGAAGGACTTCAGTCTGTGGCATGTCACCTGATTTCTTGATAGAGTAGTACTGCAGCCACTTACAGTGGTATATACCAGTTGTATACACATGGTGGCAATATTGGCTTTTAAGTCAAGAGACTCCCATAATCTGCTTTCTTCTAGTCATGTTTGAGTTTGTTTTAGTAACTGTATAAAACATGCGACATTGTGTCCACACTATCCTGATTGGAGAAGGCATTTATTATGTACGCCTACAATCATTGTTTACATCCTAATGTCCCCAATTCAGCAGAGCAATTCCAAATTTTGGAGGCTATAGCAGGAGGCATGTGGCGCCATTTTAACTTTAGGGCACTATAGGAGAGTTAGTGACAGGTTCATTGGGTTGTAGTAGGCTGAGGATAGTGTGGAGAGAGGAGTCATGGCTGAGTGCAGTCTTTATGGCGGTCTGGGACTGACTAGAGAAGAAAAGAAATAAAAAGAGAAGAAAAAGGTGTACTAATTTTGTTAGGGGTTCCCCCAAGAGGCACTGCTGCTGAGAGAGTACAAAGAAGCTATTGCTATTGTGAGTGTTGGATTCTGTGTTACTGTTCAGCATAATCCCACATGTACTAACGAGAAGCGATCTCTACAGAACACAAAGAGTCAACCATTACGCTAAAGCGCCTATTAGACATAACGAGAAGTACATGATCATCAATTGCTTGAGCAAATAAGCTGGTGACGCCCCCACCAGCTCCTGCAGCCTGTTTAGACTGTGCAGTTCTTGTTGACAGTCGTTTACTTCGCGTTCAGCATTCCCAGGTGAAATACTGAATGATCAGTGTATAAACTGCATGAACTGGCAAGGATTTGTATGGCGGCTAATTCTAAACAAACGAGAACCTCACGATTCTCGTTCAGTTGTTGGCTCGAGTTTAAACTGAACTATTAGCGTTCACCTTCATTCATACGATTTTGTGAATAATCATTCTACCTAAATGCACCATTAGTGGTCAGTTTGGAAAATCCCACCTGAAGTAGAGTGGACCATATTCAGATCACACATTCCCTTCAATGCAGTATGGTTGCGGGGCCATGACCACACCGGAATCCTGCTTGTGCATCAGGGAGCACCGCTTTAACTGCTGATCTCAGTCTTTCCTGTGTAATTTTGAAAAGGCTCTTGCTTGCATGCAGAATGAGGGCTATTGTTCAGTGGGTGGAGCAATTCTGGGAGTCGCTTTTCTTTGATATAGGGATGAAAAACAGATTTTTTTCTGGTCTTGTGGCCATAGTGTGGATGCCCATACTGCCTGGCACAGCACTGTGATGTAATACAAAGGTTAAAAATTAGCGTAAATGAGCTACAGGAGATTGTGCCCATCAGAATTTTACATCAGCGTCGGAACCTCCAGCCGGAGGCTCCATTACAGTTGTGGCTGAAAATACTGGACGCAAAAGTGCTGCATGCAGAGACCAAAAGTCGGCTAGCTGGGCTGAAAGCGGGTGGACTCCATTATAGTCAATGGGTTATGCCTGGCACAGTTGAAGTCTGTCCATAGACGAAACCATTTGGCCGTAGGGATTCCCCTTTCTGGCTCTGTTCAGGGAGCAGGAAAAAGCCCAATCCCCAGCACAGATGTGAAGGCACTCTAATAATGTAGACTGTGGCATGGGGTGTACACAGTCATACAGAAGGAACAGATATTAACTTGTCACAGAAGGTTATCTAAACGTAAAGGGATTCTGTCATTGTATTCCTGCTACCTGAACCACAGCAGGATGAACCTCGGACTATTGTTCCTGTGAATGCCTTATTCTAGATATCAACGAGGTTTCAGAATAGATGCAAAGTTTGATGCTGAGCTGATACAATGACAGAATCCTCTACATTTAGATGACCTTCTGTGACAAGTAAAGATGTTACATCTGACATGACTATGTACATACATCCCATGCCACAGCCTAGATTAGGATGCTTTCACACCTGTGGATTCTGGCAGAACTATCAGCACTATATAAATGCGTACCATGTGTCACATCTGTATGAGCTAGCGCTATATGAGGGTATTCTACTCGGATGCCTATAGCAAGTCTTGCCATACTGACTAAATGTGCCCTCTGAATCCTAAAATGTAGTACATATCAAAGACAACAACTTGCACTCACATACTGGGACTCGGTCTAAAGGCCCATTTGGACACAACGATTATTGCTCAAAAGCCATCCATTGAGCGATAATTGTTGTGTCTAGTAGATGTGCCCATCTTTCAGTTTTCTGCCGAATGACTATTTTCAGTTCGGCTTGAAAACCGTTATTCAGCAGAACAGCTAATAAGAGGGGACCGCACACTGTGCTCTGCCCGGGGAGTGCTGATAACAGCTGACTACATTGTCTCAGCTGTCAGCCCTGCGGCAGATCAAAGGAAATGTAATCAGGGAACAGCAGATGGTCTGTTCCCTGAATACAGCTCACACGCTACTACTTGGTACTCATAGGCATTAGTACCAAGTAGTAGTTTATGGAAAATGATCGCTCAAAAGCCATCTTTTGAGCAATCATCTTTGCAGTGTAAATGCACCCTAACTGATATTGCTTAATAGCTTTCTATTTGGACACTTTCCTTGTTTTGTCGCCTTCCACCATTTTTAGTGTTTTATTTTACAATTTTAATGTCTTTCTACATATTGTCAAACATTGTAATTCCAAATTTTTTATTTTTTTTATTTATTTTTTATTTACTTGCACACGGTGACCCTTCAGGGTGGTATTTCTGGTAACGTTCATGATTGCAGATAATATTTGTCCTCTCTCTTTAGGAGAACACTTAACTGAACAGTTTGGCAAGGTGAATCCACTTCGTAAGGTACCAGCTCTCAAGGATGGAGACTTCACAATGGGGGAGAGGTAAAGGATCTAATGCTCTGAAGGGAATGTGTGATCTGAATATGGCCCACTCTACTTCAGGTGGGATTTACCAAACTGACCAATAATGGTGCATTTAGGTGGAATGATTATTCACAAAATCGTATGAATGAAGGTGAACGCTAATAGTTCAGTTTAAACTCGAGCCAACAACTGAACAAGAATCATTAGGTTCTCGTTTGTTTAGATTTAGCCGCCATACAAATCCTTGCCAGTTCATGCAGTTTATACACTGATCATTCAGTATTTCACCTGGGAATGCTGAACGCGAAGTGATAGAATGTGAACAAGAACTGCACAGTCTAAACAGGCTGCAGGAGCTGGTGGGGGCGTCACCAGCTTATTTGATCAAGCAATTGATGATCATGTACTTCTCGTTATGTCTAATAGGCGCTTTAGCGTAATGGTTGACTCTTTGTGTTCTGTAGAGATCGCTTCTCGTTAGTACATGTGGGATTATGCTGAACAGTAACACAGAATCCAACACTCACAATAGCAATAGCTTCTTTGTACTCTCTCAGCAGCAGTGCCTCTTGGGGGAACCCCTAACAAAACTAGTACACCTTTCTCTTCTCTTTTTTTTTTTCTTCTCTAGTCAGTCCCAGACCGCCATAAAGACTGCACTCAGCCATGACTCCTCTCGCCACACTATCCTCAGCCTACTACAACCCAATGAGCCTGTCACTAACTCTCCCATAGTGCTAGTTTCCAAAAGTTATAATGGCGCCACATGCCTCCTGCTATAGCCTCCAAAATTTGGAACTGCTCTGCTAAATTGGGGACATTAGGATGTCTACAAGATAGTGCAACAATGATAGTAGGCGTACATAATAAATGCCTTCTCCAATCAGGATAGTGTGGACACAATGTCGCATGTTTTATACAGTTACTAAAACAAACTCAAACATGACTAGAAGAAAACAGATTATTGGAGTCTCTTGTCTTAAAGGCGAATATTGACACCATGTGTATACAACTGGTATATGCCACTGTAAGTGGCTGCAGTACTACTCTATCAAGTAATCGGGTGACATGCCTTAGTCTGAAGTCCTTCACGTTCCCCTCTCTGCTTTCTGGCCCAGACCTCCATGATAACTATCTTCCAGCCATGACTTGTCTCTATAATGTTCGCAACACGAGATCTCTTTCACTTCTTGCTTTTTCAGTGCCCCATCAACATTTTCCCAACTTGTACAAACTCTCCATCCTGCTGCTACCCCCAATTCTGTGCCTGTTTCTGCCCCTGTTAATGTGGCATGATGTCTTCAAATATTATAGCTCATATACTGCGCAGTACTTCAGCTTAGCTCTGCCTCCGTCCCGCCCCTCCCATTGCAAATAGTGGCAAGGGGCAGAAAAGGGGCGGGAGCTCAGTTCCTGCTCCTGGCTCTTCCATCCTCCCCTCCTGCAGACAAGGACACCGTATATCGGCTCGACGTGAAAACCGAGCTGATATATGGTCGTCTAAATAAGCCCTAAAGGGGTTTTCCAGGCAGCGCCGGCTGGCATACACCAGGGTCTGAGTGGAAGCATTGCTCTGGCCCCTGTGTAGAGGCTGATTATTGCAAACGTAGCTCTCGCTGACTTCAATGGGAGCTGTGCTTGTAATTGCAGGTGCAGGTAATATGCAGTAAATAGAACCCATTGTTGTATGTGGGTTTGCTCACATTATGTGAGAAAACTATGCTCATGTGATGTGGAAAAAAATATACAGCATGACCCATTTTGGTGCGTATAACACAATGCAATAGGCCATTGAAATGGGTGGGTGCACACGCCGAAAAATTATGCAGTGTACTTGCACACACAAACACGCTGCCGTGCCCAAAAACTGCAACTGTAAACCATTTTTGGTCACACAAATCAGCATATTTGCACGGCTGAAATGTGCTTATACTCATGTGAGCAAGCCCCAGTACTAATAATGGCCCCCATAGTAGTCCCAAGGATGCTGCCCAGCCTGAAGCCAATAGCAGCCCCCCTATATTGGCCTCTGGCCGGGCAGCATCCCTACAGACTACACTCACCCCACCTGCAGCTCTGGTTCAGTGACAACCGCTGATGACTATGACCTCTCCCTACAGTGCAGATATCAGTGGTCACAGACTGCACTGCTCCACCAGAGCATCAGGCGGGGTCAGTAGAGGCAGTGCCAGCCGGGAGACACTTGGGTTGGAGCAGCAGCGCTGTGTAGTGGTTGGCACTCATAATTGCAGGTGCAGCTCTTGTTGAAATCGATGAGACCGCAGCCTGCAATTACAAGCGCAGCTCCCACTTATTTCAGTGAGGTGTGCCGGCCCCTACAGAGGTCGAAGCAGTGCTTCCACTCAGACCCCTGGTGTATCCCAACAGGAGCTGCCTGCATAACCCTGTCTGAGTGATTCTCAGCCTGGGTGCCGCAGCACGCTGACTGGGAATCGCTGCTGTAGACCGTATGAAAGTGATGTTTTAATGTGTTCCCCTTTTAAAGCTACTAATGTCACCAGCGGCGTAACTTGAAGCTTCTGGGCCCCAGTGTAAAATCTGTAACAGGGCCCCCTACTATAATGCTTTTTTTTTATAGTACTGGGCTCCCAGTATAGAGAAGAGAGGCCTTATGGGCCCCCTTAGACTCCTGGGCCCGGGTGCAACCGCATCCCCTGCACCCACTATAGTTACGCCCCTGAATGTCACCTGTGTGCTTGACTTGGTTATGGCTCCCTCAACTCTGTAATGGTGCCCCCACAGTTCAGAAGAATACCCCATCTTGGTATCTGTGCCCTTAGGCCGCCTGCAGACGAGCGGGTCGGATCCAGCAGCGAGAATTCTCGCCGCGCGATCCGACCCGAGCACCTGCAGGGACGAGCGCGTACTCACCCGCGCCTGGCGGCCCCTGCTCTTTCATGTGCCGGCTGCGCGGACCGGAGCCGGCGGCCAGGTGAGTGCGTGCCCCGCAGAAAATTAGAACATGCCGCGGTTTGTTTGCCGCGCGAGATTTCACGCGGCCAAACCGCGGCCGTCTGCATAGGAGTGCGTATTGTAATGCACTCCTATGCAAACTTTCAGCGGCGGAAATCCCGCGGGAAATCCCGCGGCGGGATTTCCGCTCGTCTGCAGGCGGCCTTATTCAGCAGTGTCTCCACTCAGTATTGCGGCCTCTTTTAGTGTCTTTACTTAGTAATCCAACGATTCTGGTTTGCCAGAGTGAGCCGGACGTCATCACCAGCTTGTTCGCGCTCGGGTAGTGTGTTTTAGACTGAACGATCAGCGCATAAACTGCCCGATGCATGCACGAGCTGGCGCTAATTTTTATGCTGGCTGAAACTCAAGAAAGACAAGCGGACGATTCTCGTTCTTTCAGACGTTGGCTTACATTTAAATTGAATGGTTATTATTCACTTTCACTCGTTTCAACGACAATCATTTTGTGTAACGCAGCATAATGGTGCCCTCAATTGGTATAGATGCCCCCTTGGTAGTAATGACTACACTTCACAATAGTGCCCCCTATAAGGCTGCCTGCACACAGACAGAGTTTTGCTGCAGAATCCACGGCGGGTGTCCGCACAACGGATCAGCAGCAAATGCCATCCATAGCATGCTATGGAAAAATACTGTTTCCTGCACACTTGCGGAAGCCAACTGATTTTCCGCAAGTGGAAGAAAAATAGCAACTTTTTTTTTTGGGGGGGGGGGGTGCAGGTGGCTTTTATTGAAATCAATGGAAGGTGTCTGGCCTGTCCACAATTAACATTGCAGACAGGTCATGGATTCCACATCATCGCCTAGCAACAGCGCAGTAAAAAATCTAAACAGCACATTTTCGACATTGAGCAACTGGGTCCATCTGCAGTACAGATGAAGAAGCGACAATACAGGCACACACGGATGCCACAGCTGTCGGGCTCCAATTCAGCTGCAGGCCCCCACATGTGGACTCCAGCTCTGCCGTGTGCAGGCAGCCTAACAGTGCCTCTGTTTAAAAAAAAAAAAAAGTGTGTGTGTGTGTGTGTATATTATATTGCTTACCCCCCTTCCCATGCCAAGTGGAGATCAGCCTCCGCCTCTTTAGTTCTGTAGTGAAGGAGATCCCTGCAGCGGCCCACGTGATGCAATGACATCATAGTGCTGGAGACCCATTCCAGTGTTCTCATTGGCACTTGGCCCCACATGATCCAATGCACGGGGCTAAAGATTTGGGGCTTAACCTTTGAATACCTGTTGCTAGCATCACCCCTGACAAACAGACCTGTTGCAATTCCACAATAAATTTTACTTGGGGGCAGAAAAAAAATCTATAAAACTAATCTCACCCACTTGTATTTATTTTTAAAGTCTCGTTCCTCCGACTTGTACTTTTTAAAAATATGTTTATTGGTTTTCCAGTCAGCATTACAGTATTAAATACGATTGTAAATAAGGGACAGTATAACTTATATTACTAGGCATGCTGGGGTCGTAGGCGGCCACAGCGGGGACCCCCTCCTGGGGTTATGGGGACATAAACTTCAGAAATCAGGTTATGATTGGAATAAGACCGTCTGGGGACCCAGGCTGCGAGTGCCAGCCCCAGGGTGGTGCGACCTACGCGACAGCAGGTCGCACGATCCCCATTCTCTACTAGTTGTTGACCCCCAGTCGACTACCATTAGATTAATTCGGGGGTACCAGTTACCCCCCCCACACACACACACACATACACACACACACACACACCCCAACAATGGTTGGTCATTTTTGTATCCAGTGCTTGGTTCCTACCAAAACTAGTTTTTGGAAGGACAACTGGCAAGAGTTATGGGCACCCAAGGCATCAGTGATGTGCTTGTGGCGCAAAGGCTAGCTGGTCTGCTCTCAGAAGAGCTACTGTAGCACAGACTTCTGAAAGATAAGCTATTGCTGACAATGATAGACATCAGAACATATTGCATAGCTTGCTGTTGATTGGGCTATGTCGCCACAGACTGACACCTGGCCACCAGCCAAAATGGCTATAGTGTGAGTGTCAGAATGTGGACAGTAGAAGGTGCCCTAATCTGATCCTGGTTTTCCTCATTTCGATGGCTGGGCGAACGCCTATCACTTTCCTGTGGATGAAATGGTACCAAGATATACTATGGGAAGTAGGCAAGCTGCGGCGGTCATTTGACTTGCTGGGCAATGTTCGTTCTGCTGGAATCTTGGGTCCTTTCATTTATTTGGATGTTACTTTGACTTATTCCACCTACTGCAGCGCCTGAGCGGAAGCCGGCCATTGTGGGTGAGACCACGGGGTTTTCAAGGTGGTTGTCATGCATGGCTCTGTGATCTCTCCCCAACAATGGTGGAACGTGACCCAGCGCTGTCACACGCAGCGCAAAAAGAACTAAACTATAGTGAACAGTCCTATCAGTGTTGTCATGTAACACCAGTACGTCTTTTCGAGTAAACTGTTGCTATGGGAGCTGCTGGAAAAAGGAGGTGGGAGGGAGTTTAGCAGTAGCTCTGCTAAACTCCTTCCCCCTCTCCACCCCTTGCTTGCAAAGGGAGTGGGTGGGAGCTAGTGTGCTGAAGTCCCACCCTCTCACCTTGTCAGCAGTTTGGGAAGGGCTGAAAGGCCAAATAAAAAAAAAAGACCAACTAAAGGGCTGCAGTGGCAGTGTTTGTGCTGATTAGAGAATCCTTTGGTACAGTAGCTTCTCTAAGATCTCTTGATATACAGGAATTGACAACTAATTTTATTATGGCAGAACAATAAAGAGCAGTATGAACATTACAAAACAGTTTTCTACTCCAACTTTTTGTTTATTTTTCAGACATGTGTATCTGGCTTTGATGTCTTTGAGGACTATCCTAAGTTGGCAGCTTGGAAGCAAAGAGTGAAGGAGGCAGTTGGAGTAGAGCTATACAAAGAAGCACACGAGGGAGTAGCTAAATTTAGGGAGACTCCTAAACAAGTTTCTCCAGAGATGAAGGAGAAGTGTAAAGCCAGACTAGAATATTTCAGTCGCTGATAAGTCATTCCAAAAGTTAGGCAAGGAAACCACATTGTGGTGACTAGTCTAGATGGATGTCCATGTGACAGTCTGTGCGTGCCTCTGCCTGTTTAATAAATATTTGGGGCTCCTTCACACAGTATCTGCATGTGCAATATGCAAAGAATAGAAGCCATTGATTTCAATAGGTTAATTCACATGTACAGGGAAATACAGCAAGCTCTACTTTTGTGCATAGTTGCACCCTATTTGTCTCCATAGAAGTCGAAGGGTGGTTGGGGGGGGGGGGGGGGGGGATTGCAAGTAAATGCACAAGGCGTAAGCATGAAAACTGCACAATTTCACAAGAAAAACATATGGAACTCATTAGGCTAAATACATTTAACTCAGGGAGTGCCTGCCAAGTTCAAATGAACAAGTGCAAGAAATACGCTGATATGCACGCAAAAGACTTATTCACAGTGCAAATGCGTCACGCAGAGTTGCACATATGCTCATGTGAAGGAGCCTTTAGGATGCATAAGACTTAAACTGCAAGGGGTGTAATCTAAAGCAATTGACTACAATTGAATGTACCCCTATGCCTCATGTCCATGGTTGGTCGGATTCTGCATGCGGGAACCAAACCTGACCATGGCCAAGGACCCTGCGTACCTGTCCGTGTGTGGAGTTCTTCAAACTCCTGCTTTGCCGTGGAATCCGCGGCCTATCTGCAGTGTCAATTGCGGACTGGGTGCGGGTCGGCTGGCTTCCATTAACTTCAATGGAAGCCGTCTGCACTAAAATGGAGCATGTTGCGATTTTTGTTTTCTGCATGTGGAATCCGGAAAACAAATCTGCTTGTGTAAATCCAAGCGTGAACGCCCATGGTTCCCTATGGGCTGCTTGAACGGATCCTCCACAGTTTAAATCTGCCTGTGGACATGAGGCCTTGAGCTATGTTCATATACAGTGGATTTTCTGTGCGACTCTTCTGCAGAGAAGATCTACAGCCTTTACAGGAGCAGTAAAGAGGATGAGATTTCTTTAAATCTCATCCACACGCTGCAGAGATAATCTGTACAAAACTTGGGTGGAAATCAACATTGTGTGGATTTTAGTCCGTAGTGTCAAAAATTGTGTGGGGTTTCTATGGGGTTTTTTGGTTTTTTGGGGGGGGAATGTCCACTGTGGACTTTCTGCAACAAATCATCCTGTGTGGACATGGCCTAAGGCCACTTTCACACAGCCAAGAAACACTCGATTTGTGCATAAATCTTGTCAGACTATGAACCCCATTCTCTTGGATAGAGTCATAGGACATGTAGTGTGTATGTATCTTCACGTTCCTCAGAACGCATCGCCCATTTATTTTTATTTTTTTTTTGTTTGATTTCAATGCGATAGGACCTTTTAATGCATGGCTATCAATAGGGAAACTTAGAATCCTCTTACTGCGTGTGAGGATCTGAATTTCACAGATGCAAGGTGGTTTTGCATTTAAAAAAATCACCTCATCCGCAGGTAAAAGGCAAGTTCATGAGCACAATATTGGGCAGAGTTTACCAGTTTCACACAGGGTGGAATTGGTCTGCACTGACAATTTATGCAAAGTTATCCCCATGGGGCTTGAATTCTACATCTGTCAAAAACCATGTGTCTTTATTGGCAGATTAAATTCTGCTGTGAATTTCTACCATACCAGAAATGGAATTCTGCAATTTGTTTCTGCTGAACACTTTGTAGAGTTTCTTGCATCTTTTCAGCAAACTATCTGTACTACTTGACAAAATTAACAACTGCACGGCATTCTGTAGAATCATACTTGTGTGACAATACCTTTGGGGAGTATAATGGAAAGATTTTCATGTCTTCCGTATTTTGGACCCACTCCTGGTTTGGGCTCACAAAATCCAGAACATAACTGTTGTGAAAGCGCCCTTAGGGCTCACTCACATGGGTGAATGTTGCCTACATTTGTCATAAGCCTAATGTGTTGCTAAAAGCCCATTGATTTCTATTGGACCACTCATACTTGCCTTTTTAGATGTACGAAAAAGACTAAGTATGTATGAAAAATACACATGTAATATGTGGGACACATGCCCGAGTGAGTGAGCCTTTAGATTATGTCCCCACACAGCAGGTATCCATCAGGGTCAAAAGAGCTTTAATAGAACAAGGATAATAATTGTTGGTATAAAGATCTGAGTAAGGGCGCCCACCCACTGGCGTTTTTTTTCCCTGCGAAATTCGCAGCATTTTTTTCTCTGCAGGGGTCTATGGGACTTGTAATGTTAAAATCGCGATCGCGCAAAATCGCAATTTACCGCGAAATTGCGATTTTGTGCGATCGCGATTTTAACATTACAAGTCCCATAGACCCCTGCAGAGAAAAAAATGCTGCGAATTTCGCAGGGAAAAAAAACGCCAGTGGGTGGGCGCCCTAACACCAAGATAAAATAAGGACAACTCTGTCCAATGAAAGGTGTAAGTGGGTTTTAAGATTCTAGATGAGGAAGGGCTACGTTAAGAGCAGCTAATTTGTGGGTGTTTACGGTGAGTCCAGAGATTCATGCAAAGTCAGATAAAAGTTGTGGGAGGTTGGGAAGAGAGATGTGGGGCTGGATAATGAAGAGAAGAATGTGGTCAGCAAATAAGTTTATTTTTGTGGTGGATACCACCAACTTTTATGCCTTATGTGAGTTATGTACTAACATAGTCAGAGGTTCAAAGGCCAGTACGAATAAGCTGATAGAGGACACCCCTGTATCATAACTCACTCAGTGGGAAAGGATAATGAGAAATAGTCAGCATACTGAACCATGGTGGAAGGTATTGGCTTATAGTTGAGATGGCCAGTGCAAAAAGTGGTGACCACAGCCCCATTTTTGAAGAACTAAACAGTCTTGTGCTATGGAATGAAAAGCTTTAATATGAAGTGATAAGAAGGGGCCATACAGTCCACTGTCAGCCATCATATGGGCCAAATGTGTAGCCCTACATAAGCTATTCCCCACATGGCAGCCCAGTACAAAGACATACTGATCTTTGTGAATTGGATGAGGCAAGAAGATGAAGGCACACTTCTAAAACATAAAGCCCTGGAGCCGGACGGGTTTTCAAATGAGTATTATCAAACATTTCAGTCTCTCTTGGGGCCTTTGTTTTTGAGGCTCATTTAGATGGGACAAATGATGTCTGACTCTCGTCCCCCGCAAGTACCCACTCACATGCTTTTGCACAGGAGTGCGTATCATTGCTTTACAGGGGGCGGCTGGAGGAGATTTCTCTCCTTGCGCTCCCCTGCCCCTCTCCATTCACTTAACATAGCGGCCATTCAGTACTGAACGATCATCGTTCAGGATTTTATGCAGCTTACCGAGAACCTTCGGACATTTGCTCTGTTCTTGACATTGGATGTGGAGAAGACTTTTAATGGGATCCATTGGGGATATGCATTTGCAGTCCTGCTGAAATTTGGTTTTGGAAGAAATATACCAAGAGAAGGCAAGCACTCTACTCCACAGCTTCTGCCAAGGTACTAGTAAATGGGACCCTATCTAGCTCTTTCACTTGTCCAATGGCACCACCAAGGAAACCCCCTTTCGCCCATACTGTTTATATTAATGAAACCTGTTACGTCTTACACAACCAAGAACAGGCGAATTCGGACAGAACCACAGAACTGCAAAACGAACTTCATCCACGCCAACAGGCGAATTCAAACAAACACAGAACTGTGAAACGGACATCATACTTGCAGACAGACATAACCCAATGATTGACAAGCACTCAAGACACTCACCTGCATACACAGTCAGATGGAATAACTATAGGATGTATGAGGTATTAGTTCGCATTTTGGCCAAGATACTTAAGCCCACGAGCCCACTTTATGGGTCCTCATCTCGCGGGTCCCTACTCTAACGAGACAACTTCCACATGAAACCTGTCTGCATGTGGGGCAATCGTTCCGGCAAGGATGGCCCTGCGCTGGAACCTAGGGACCTACCTAGACCTAAATGACAAACAAAACACAGCAGGACTGAACACAGCTCACACCAGTGATTTGCATACAACACTGCATACCATGCACCCTGAACAGGACTGTTGACACCACATGTCCAGCACATGCACCGAAACATAGGAATAGGACACTGTTCACACTGAACACAGAGGAAAGCCTAGCAGCCTCTAGCAGAGGAGATGGTACATATGAGCAGCAGACCGGTGGTGATTGGCTGGCTGGAGAAATCCACACCCAGCCAGCTCAATCAACCCCCATTTATGTGGCTATGCTGCATGAAACCCATGTACCACAACAGATCCCAGCAGCATACATTAACAGTACCTCAACCTTAAAAAGTGGCCTCTGGGCGAACACGCTTCATCACCTATTTGGGGATTCATATACCTAAAAACCCACGTGAAATATACAATGCAAGTATCAAACCATATATAACAGCCCTAGAGCAGACTCTATTGAAGTGGAGAAGACTCCCACTCTCATATGTAGGCAGATGCGATGTGTTTAAGATGGTCGAATTTCCTCGTCTTCTATACATATTCCACACCCTCCCAGTGTACCTCACACCTGTAGACAAAAAAAGAATAAACTACCTCTTGAGAACATTCATCTGGAAGGGAGGGAGGTGTAGGATCCCCTTTAATATCCTTAGACAACCGCGGTCTATAAGAACATACAATATAGCGGCACTAACCATAATAATAATAGATTGGGTGCAACAGACATCGTTTTTCATGGACATTCCGGCAGAACAGAAACTTGTGCCCCAAATAGCGCTCCCCAACTTCGTACATTTAACATTCCAAATGATCCCAGACGAGCACAGAGAAAACACGCTTGTAATGTCAACGTGGAAAGCATGGCAGAAATTCCAAAAAATAACCTCACTGCACCCGAATCTCTCAACCTATTTAACATTACTAAATAATCCGTATTTCCAAGCCAATTTCTTACACGGCAACGCCGGGCGAATAGTCAATATCGAATCTTTATTACACCGAAACACACATAAAATGTGTGCTAAATACCCACAAATTCACTTCACCTTCTTCCTATACCTACAGGCCAAAAGCTATATAGACAGAGTGTTGCTTAAAATACCTGTAAATGAGTGGCTGGGACTAAACCAGAGCGAGATATGACATAACCAGAACCTACCAATTTCTAAACATCCCGATAGACCATGATATTTCAAAAACAGCGCTTTCTAAGTGGTCCATAGACATACCTGAACTAACAGTACCGCTGCTCTTAAAAGCTTTGCGGTATAGTATAGTCTCCCTCCCATCGAGTAGATATATAGAGATGACTCTGCAGCTATATAACAGAGCGTATATCACCCCCCAGCAAGGCTACAAGATTGGACTATATAATGATGACAGATGCTTCAGAAGCGGGGAACTGGGGGCGGGCCTCCGCCAGTGTCTGTGGGACTGCGTGGTGGTTTGGAGTTTCTGGAACACTATAACTAACCTGACTTCTGCAGCCCCACTAAACCCAGTCTGGGCAATCTTCGGATATTTAAACCCAGATAAACCCAGATGTACCCCAGCATGCCGTAAGCTTTTGTTCATGGTAGCCATGGCAGGGGTGAAAACAGTCTTACAGACATAGATTGATGTGAGGCCCCCCCTCTTCAAACTCTTCTTGGAGAAGCTCTCCTTTATTACGCGTATGGACTGGGTAGAAGCCTCTTTCCAAAAGGAGACACAGGTAGAGGGATTTTTCGAGATATGGGAAAGTTTTATTGATATCCTACTGTGCAGAGTAAAAAGAGCAATACATGAGTCTTTCAGAATGACTGCATGGTACATGACTAGGTCTATGACTGAAGACCCCCCCCCCCAATTGGTGAAGTGTAACTGACATGGGGGGTACGCTGGGGGTCTGCGTGCGCCGGAGCGCTTATTCATATACAGGACGAAGAATATGTTTCTGTTCGGAATTATATAGAGAAGGAGAGACGCAGAAGACAAATTAAAAAAATAAATAAAAATTAATGGTGTCAACCTGGTCCATGGTTGGTTAGGTTGTTGAAATATGTTGAAGGTTTGTTTTTTTGTTTTTTTTTTACCCATAATGTGACCCCATGCCCCCCCCCCCTTTTTTTTCTTTCCTTTCCCTCTCCCCTCTCCCCTCCATATGAAGTAAGAATGCAGGAAAAGCACATACCAGTATTAATGTTTAAATTCTATTGACAAGGATAGAGGAAATGTTTTCCTAGAAGTTCAGAATATACATGTTTCTACACATATATGTTTTGATAAACATGCTTGATATACGGATATATATGTTTTGTAAAAGTATGGAAGCCCTGTTAATGCAAAAATGTTTAAAGGAGATGTCTCGAGGAAGCAGTTAAATTTTTTTTTTGCCCAGTCCCCCCCATTAAGTACACATTACTAAGCCCCCCTGTAAATGACATTTCTAGCTGGTTCGTACTTACCGTTCCAGCGTTTCAGCAACTTATAAAAGTTTCCTCAAGATGGCCGCCGGCTCTTTCCCCGTCGCTCGCTGCAGCCCGACGTGCGCGCTCCCGAGACGCCGCCAGCTGTGTCTCCATGGCAACCGGACGCATCGCAGCCGCCGACCAGACGCCCACCACCAGGCAGCAGGTAAGGCGCTAGCCCCCGGCTCCCCAGCGCTAGACCCTCAGCCCAGGTGAAGGCCCCGGAGCCCAGCGCTAGGTTCCGGAGCCCAGCGCTAGTTCCCCCGGCCTAGCGGCAGCCCCCCCCCGGCCTAGCGACAGCCCCCCCATCGCAGCGACAGCCCCCCCCGGCCTAGCGACAGCCCCCCCATCGTAGCGGCAGCCCTCCCCCGGCCTAGCGACAGCCCCCCCATCGCAGCGACAGCCCCCCCCCGGCCTAGCGACAGCCCCCCCATCGCAGCGACAGCCCCCCCCCCGGCCTAGCGACAGCTCCCCCATCGCAGCGGCAGCCCCCCCCGGCCTAGCGACAGCCCCCCCATCGCAGCGACAGCCCCCCCCGGCCTAGCGCTAGTTCCCCCATCACAGCGGCAGCCCCCCCCGGCGCAGCGACAGCCCCCCCGGCGCAGCGGCAGCCCGGCGCAGCGACAGCCCCCCCCCGGCGCAGCCCGGCGCAGCGGCAGCCCCCCCCCCCCACAAATCACTTACCTGGGAGGCTTCTCGGGGCTGCTGGGCTGGGCTGGGCTGGGCTGGGCTGGGCTTCTCCGCTGGGCAGCTCCAGTTTCTGCACCTTCCTCTAACAGAGGAAGGTACAGAATGGCCGCTGCAGCGCGCTCCCGAGCAGTGACAGCTCGTCTGCGCATGCGCAGAAGAGCTGTAGCGGGGAGCACACTGAAGCGGCTCGTGCTGAATGGAGAAGACCGGACTGCGCAAGCGCGTCTAAAAAAGCAAGCTGCCAGCGAATTTAGACGGAACCATGGAGACGAGGACGCTAGCAACGGAGCAGGTAAGTGGAATAACTTCTGTATGGCTCATAATTAATGCACAATGTACATTACAAAGTGCATTAATATGGCCATACGGAAGTGTATAACCCCACTTGGTTTCGCGAGACCACCCCTTTAATAAAAACAAGTTGAAATAAAAAGTGGCCTCTGGAGACACAGGTATCCCACACACAGGGGTGTGAAACCTGGGGAACTGGCTAGCTGGAGAAATCCACACCTAGCTAGCTCAATCAACCCCCACCTGTGGGCGGCTTTGCTGGA
Organism: Eleutherodactylus coqui; assembly: GCF_035609145.1. Lineage (NCBI taxonomy): Eukaryota > Metazoa > Chordata > Amphibia > Anura > Eleutherodactylidae > Eleutherodactylus > Eleutherodactylus coqui. The sequence goes on from NC_089841.1 coordinate 162,382,219, forward strand.
ACCTAACATAACCTTTTGCAGAAAGCATACGCACAGATACCTACCAACATGTCAGGAATCCTACTCCCTCTTAGACAACAGGACGCTTTGTTGTGTGTTATCAAAATTCAATAAAAACATTTTTTTTTAAAAGATTGCAGGTATGCTTGGCACAGGCAAGTAACTTTTGAAAAGCACACATCAGTGTATAGAAGGTGTAGGCGGATTAATGTGTGCAAAAGTGCTGGCAGGTTCCTTGTAAACAGTCATGCTGCTAGGGAAGTATCCTTTTAAATCTACAATACAGTAGTTACATATATTATTGGCAGCCTGTCTCCCCCGGGTGCCAAGTCCTGCCATAGAGCTCTCGTTCATCCACACAACACAACTAAGTAATAAACTTGGTATTAACGCTGGAAACACGCAGCAGTGTTACAGAAGTAACCCACTGCATTGGAATGGGGAAAATCCTTAGGTTATTACATGCTGCTTTAACCCCCTTAAAGACATGGCATATTTTGGGCTTAAGGACGCAACGATTTTTGGCAAATTTTCATCTCCATTTTTAAAAAGCCATAACTTTTTTTATTTTTCCATCAATGTGGCCATATAAGGGCTTATTTTTTGTGTGGCAAACTGTAGTTTTTATTGGTGCCAGTAGAGTATACTGGGTACATAGACTATACTGGAAAACGTTTAATAATGTTTTTATGATAGCGGGGAGAGAAAACGCATCAATTCTACCATTTGTATTCCTGTGGCAGACATACAGCATACCACTGATGATCGCTATGATAAGGCATTGCAGGACTTCTCTCCTGCAATGCCTTATCGCTTATTACAGCGATCATAGGCACTGGTATACAGGACGCCTGTAGGTAACGTCCTGTTACCAGGGCAACCAGCCAGACTCTCCTCAATTACATTGCGAGAGCCCCATAACATCACAAATGGAACACGCTCCCTGTGTGAACCCTTTCCATTATTATTTATTTAAACATATAATGTGTGAAACTGAGCCTACCCTGTTTTATTCTGTGGTGGTCAACCAGTGTATTTAAGGCTAGTTTAATTGCTCTCAGTAAAGCTCCATTTACACGAAACGAGTATCGCTCAAAATTCGTTCAAACGCTGGCTTTTGAGCGATAATCGTTCGTGTAAGCGCTTCCATGTTTTACTCTTTGGCTGAACGATGATTGTTAGGTGAGCTTAAAATCCATTGTTCACCTGGAGAGAAGATAATACAGACCACACACTGTGTTCTGCACAGAGCAGCTGATTACATTGTATTCAGCTGATAGCCCAGGAGAAGACAATGCAGCTGAGTGCAAAGTCCAGACCACATGCTGGGATCTGCAAACAGCTGCTGCAGGCTCATTTACACGCAAATGAAGGTAATAAACTGCTAATGGACATTAGAGTCCATTACCAGTTAATGCAAGATGATTGCTAAAACTGTCAATCTTTCGAATGTTTGAAAGATTGTCTGTGCGTGTAAATGGGCCTTAAGAGAAACCAAGTGATCTTGTAAATATGATACCTTTTAATGGCTAACAAAAATACATGATGTTATAGCTCGCTTTTGAACCAACGCAGGGTCCTTCCTCAGGCATAATGGAACAGATCTAAAGACGTAAAAACATATACACATGATCTTATAGGAGGGCACAAGCGTGGTGTGATTAATTTGCACTTGAAAAGAATTCCAGAACAGGATAAGGCCAATGCCTGCTGTCAGGTTTTCGCTGCATCATTCGCGGTTTTCCACTTGTGGAGGAGAATAGCGGCATGTTCTATTTTGTGCAGGGAAAAAAAAATTAAAAATCGCACACACGGCTTCCATTACAGTCAATGGAAGCTGTTCGTCCCGTGATACACTGTGAGCACTGCAGAAGTATCACGGGAATCTGCGTCACAGCCCAGCACCGGCGCGTCATGCACTGCACTGCTTAACGACCAAAATGCTCGCGGTGGATCTGGATAGGTGAGTATAGGATCTCTGGGGGGCGCCGGGTCTGATTCTGCTGTGTTATTTTGCAGTCGGAATCCAACCTGGCCATGGGCATGAGGCCTAAGAGAGCACGGCTTCTGATGCACATTTAGAGTCAATGCTGCGAACACTCCAGATATACAGTGTCTATAGAATTACATTACCCTGACTGAGGCCAAAAGAGTGCCCCTTTATCCTCCCTCTGGCTGGTGCATGGCAGAATATAGCAAAAAAAAAGTTATTCCATTCAGTGGTGTCCAGTGTTGTATTGTGGAACATTTTGAAAGCCTACTACAGTATATAGACAAGAAACCAGCTCCATACATTACCTGGACATCGGTACTATTGTGATTGGAATTGACAGAATTATAATATATGCCTCTCTTGAATGTTCACCAAGCTCTTGGCAACGAGACGGTCTCCTTTACTAATGGATGTCATTCATAAGGACCAGATGGGATTCATGCAGTCCAGGTAGGCATGGGATCATCAGAGAGATTCATTTTATTTATCCGGCACTTAGGCTGCATTACCACGAACGTATATCGGCTCGGTTTTCACGCCGAGCCGATATACGTTGTTCTTGTGTGCAGGGGGGGAGGATGGAAGAGCCAGGAGCAGGAACTGAGCTCCCGCTTCCTCTTTGCCTCCTCTCCGCCCCTCTGCACTATTTGCAATGGTGAGAGGTGGGGGCGGGGCTAATTAGCAGAACTTAGCCCCGCCCCCGCCCCGCCTCTCCCCACTGCAAATAGTGCAGAGGGGCGGAGAGGAGGCAGAGAGGGGGCAGGAGCTCAGTTCCTGCTCCTGGCTCTTCCATCGTCCCCCCCCCCTGCACATGAGGACAACGTATATCGGCTTGGCGTGAAAACCGAGCCGATATACGTTTGTGGGAATGCACCCTTACAACCAACACGCCCATGTTCTTGTTAATGACTGATGTCAACAAGGAGTTTCATTGTGCTAATTGCCATTTTATGTTTGAAGCTCTGAAACATGTGGGTTCAGGGGTTAATATGATTTGCTGGATGTCCAGTTTATACTCGCACCCCTCTGCTGTGATCTTGCACCCCTCTGATGGTCTTTTGTCCTCTCTGATCTTGATTTCTAACGTCATGCGTCAGAGTTGCCCGCTATCGCCTTCAATACTTATCCTTTGCTTAGAACCCTTTCTCTGCCGGCTATGATCCAATCCAGATATAAAGCGCATATCCACAGGAGCTGTTACATATAAGGTGGCCGCTTATGTAGACAGCCTGCTTTTTTTAACTTCTATCTCCTAGTGTCTCTCTCCCGAATTAATGTCAGAATTGCATGCGTATGCTGATCCCTCCAATTTTAAAGTCAATTATCAAAACTTGGAGGCCCTGAATGTAACTAACAGCAACTCTGGTATCAGATCTGTCTAGTGTTTTTTTATTCTTCTGGTTTAGGGACACTTTGAAATACCTTCACTTGAGTTGACAGATGTGCTCTTTTAAAAAATGAATATCCTTTCCCGTATATTAGACTTTTTTCAGGCCTTTCCAAATGACATTTCACTTTCTATTTCCGTTCCATTCTAGATATGGGATTAATAAACAGTGGGCCTCAGTGGAAGAAATTCTCCTCACGCCCCCCTCAACAGTTCTACTGTGGGTCACTGACCTTACCCTATCAGAGGTGAAAATGCATCCGACTATTGGCCCAAAATTGAAGGTCGCATCCTGTGTATTCCCAATTTCTCATATATTGCCACAACCATCCCCTGGGAGGACGCCCATTCCAGAGTTGCATTCACAATAATAGGTTTAGAGCCCAAGGTTTTATTGTGGATGGAGATTGTATATCTGGCCATCTTCTGGCTAAAGTAACTGAGCCGTGCTTCCTTATGGCATGTCAAATTTTACAATTTCATAATTTTTTGTCCTCACTGACTCCTACTGCAGGTTACAAATATGGATAGACATGCTTTGAATAACTCTGCTTGTGACCTGGTGCCATTCAACATGCTCTTGCAGGTCTATACAGGTTACTGTTCTCAAACATACCCCACCTTTGTTTGCAACTGCAAAAGGGATCTGTGGATGACATTTTCCGATGACAATAAAACTCGTATTTACACAATACAAATGCATATAGCACTTTGGGGATTAACCACCTGGCAAATGTGAAGCAAAAAAGTAAATTGTCCCACCTTGTTTTCTTGTGCTGCAGCTTTAGTTCCGTAAGCAGGTGTACTCACATACCTTCACGTTGCCATCCGGCTACTTTGGCTTTGACTTGAAACATATATTCAATATGCAGGAATCCAGGTATCGTGAAAAAACCTTGCTTTTATTCCAATACTTTTGTGCTCATAAAAGACAGAGTACGCGTTTCGGTTCACAGAACCTTGCTCACCTCAAACTGACATACTTTACACAGACCTTTAAAAAGCTTAACATATATTATAACATATAAATAAATAAATAAACAGATATTTATATGTTATAATACATGTAGCAAAAGGTTCAGTTCACAAATAAACTGCTTTAGCCTGTTACGATAAGCCTTTATTTTGATATGATGATCCATAAATGTTACTTTATCCCATAATAAATATATCATCTATGCACTATTGGATACGTTACTAAACAAACTATTTGTAATATATATATGAATTAATAAGCAAGTTGCTGTAGATTCTTTGAAACTGCAATTAATTTATTGTAGTTTTCAACATACTTGTCATTATATTCAATCATTTATGCTGTCCCACTATGTATTCTTTATATGTAAATAGTCATGTGTCGGTTCTTGCAGGAGGAACAGACTATACTAATCAATGTGAAGTAATCAATGAAGGGGTTAAGTGCATGTGTTTTTAATTTATCAATTATACGTTAAGCTTTTTAAAGGTCTGTGTAAAGTATGTCAGTTTGAGGTGAGCAAGGTTCTGTGAACCGAAACGCGTACTCTGTCTTTTATGAGCACAAAAGTATTGGAATAAAAGCAAGGTTTTTTCACGATACCTGGATTCCTGCATATTGAACACCTGGCAAATGGTAACAGTCCAATCACACTGGTTTATTCACACGGACGAAAATAATAAAGCAACTGTTTGTCTTCAGCAAACAGCAACGCAATGTCCTTTAAACAATTAGTAGTCACAGCAGCCGTGTTGATAGCTGTAGCAGTAGTGGGAGTAGTAGTAGTAGCAGCTCTCACACAGATTTCCCAAGGATTTCCTCACTGACGATTCACCCAGAACACAATTTAGACTCCAGTCCAGGTCTCTCTCTGGCCTTCAGCCAATTTCCCCCTGAGTGTGGCAGGAACTTATACTTTTATATTACTTCCTGCCACACCCTCAGGTGTTTTCTCTAATTTCTGCAGCCTGAATGCCTGTCTTCATTCTTTGTACTTCAGCACCACACTCATAAGACTTCTATCACCAGTAGAGTGCAAGAAGCAGGATGTAAGGTTCTTTCACAATAGTATTGCTTCCCTACTAATTTACATGTGTTGATGCCTTAAAGGGGTTGTCCCGTGGCCAAAATGAAAATTTTTTCACAGCTTAGTCCCTCCCCCATGTTCAGCAAACATCACAAACTATCCATGTAAATCATTTGTATAGAGCGTTTCTACTCACCATGAAGCAGTTTTATGAAGTTATACAATTCTTCTTCCAAGATGGCCGCCGTCATTTCCCAAGGTGCACCGCTGGTCTTCTCCCACGATGCACCGCGGGTCTTCTGCCATGGTGCACCGTGGATGTTCTTCTGCTGTCTGTGCTCCACTGCCGATTCCAGCCACCTCATTGGCTGATCGGCACCACGTGACGGGGCGGAGCTACGCGATGACGCTGAGAAGGGGGAGTAGCCAGGACGCAGCTTGTGAGCCCGGACCATCCAGATGAGGATTCCTCTCTGCGCAAGCGCGACTGTTCAGGCAACCAGAGCAGAAGTTTGGTCGTCGCCATGGAGACGGGGACGCCAGCACCGGGAGGGGGTAAGTATATAACTTCTGTATGGCCAATATTTAATGCACGATGTGTATTACAAAGTGCATTAATATGGCCATACAGAAGTGCATAACTGCACTTGCTTCTGCGGGACATAGTAGCAAAAAAATAAAACGAGGTAGAAGGCAATTTTCCTCATTGTAAGGAAAAATTCCTTCCCACCTCCAAGTATGGCATTCGGAATAATCCCCAGATCACCAGCGCATCTGAAGTAATTGGTGACTATAACATGTAATATTATTCCACTGAAGAAAGACATCCAGGCCTCTCTTGTGCTCTTTTAGTGAGTTCGCCATCACCACGTCCTCAAGCAGAGAGTTCCATAGTCTCACTGCTCTTCAGTAAAGAACCCCCTTCTATGTTGGTGTAGAAACCTTCTTTCCTCTAGACGTAGAGGATGCCCTCTGGTTACAGTCACAGTCCTGGGTATAAATAGATGATGGAAGAGATCTCTGTATTGTCCCCAGATATACATAGTTATTAGGTCGCTCCTCAGCTGTCTTTTTTCTAAAGTGAATAATCTCAATTTTGATAACCTCTCTGGGTATTGTAGTCCGCTCATTCCATTTATTATTTTAGTTGCCCGCCTTTGTACCCGCTCAAGCTCTGATATTTGCTTCTTTAGTACCGGTGCCCAAAACTGTCCACAAAATTCCATGTGTGGTCTGACAGTGACTTGAAAAGAAGACCAATGTTCTCGTCATGTGTCCCTAGACCTCTTTTATTGCACCCCATCATCCTATTTCCTGACTTGTTGCTTCAGTTATATTTAGTTAAGTAAAGTTCCCAAGTCCTTTTTCATGTCAGTTTCGCCCAGTGGTTTCCCATTTAGTGTGTAATGATGACATACATTTTTGCCACTTTTCTGCCCAAGCCCTCACCTTATCCAGATCCATTTGCAACCGCCTTGTGTTAATTACTTTACATAGTTTTGTACATTTGCAAATCTTGATCTTTCCCTGTAAAATCTCTCCACAACATCATTAAGTAAAAATAACTATTAAAAGAATCGTCCCATTCACATATTTTAGGAATGCCCCTTGTTGACAGGATTTTGGTCAGAGGTCTGGTCTGTCTCCTCCAAATTTAGTGATTTCATCCTATCATGGTCTTTAGATTTTTTTTCCTGCTCAATCAGTGTGATGTCCCTGTTTCCACATATAGGCACTTCTTCAGAGAAGGATAAACATAATTGGCTATCTACCACAGGATTTCATCAATGTGTATATGGAAGATTTGTTCTTTTGCAAAAAAATCTAAAGCTTTTTCATCTACCGGCCAAAAGTAAAAATACAGCACGCCCCTGCTTCTACAATCAAGACGTGAAAGTGGAAGTCTTTTTTCCACTATGCGAGTTGGGGTTCACGTGACCATCGGAGTCCCCTGTTACAGCAGAGCTGCAGGGTTTTAGCAGACCCTGATCAGCTCTGCCAGTGACTATTGGCACTACAGGAGATGTTTTTCCTGTAACTGGGGCTCCTATGGATGCTCCAGCTATAGTGGAAAAGTGTGAAATAAAGAAAAACAAACGTGAATGTTCCCCAGAGGTCTTGTATGACGTCATCAACAGAGATGGTAAAAAAAATTACATAAATAAGTAAAACAAAATGACAGAATAAAATAAAAATATATACGATACTTGTGTACCTTGACGCCTCCAGAAGCTAGAGGTTTGACAGGAGTTGGATGGAGTAACGCTCCTGTCACGCGCCTAGCTTCCGATTGGCAGAATTCTGAAAAGTGCTACCTGCATCGGCAGTCTGCAATTGGGCCTAGTCTGGAGGGTTAGGGCTTGTTTTCAAGTTAGGCTTATATGTAACTAACTGGAAAACTAACCCTAACCCTCCATAGCAGGCCCAAATACAGACGGACGCTGCTTCTAGGACCTGTGTCTGTCTTGTGTCCGCTGCCTGTCGGTCACCTGGTGCCACTGGCTCAACTCATTCCACCTGTGCCTGTCCACCTGCTGCCGCCGCCGCTGCTGTGTTTTGTCCACCCGCCACTGGCCTAGGCTCTCCTCCTCCTGGCGCTGCCTGTCTTCCTGGTGCTGTCACTGGGTCTCCTCCTCCTGCCGCTGCCGGCTGTCCTCCTCCTGACACCGATGATTGTGTTGTTGCTGCTACCCGTGTTGCCGCTGTCCTCGGCGTGCAGGATAGGACTTTCCACCACCGACGGTCCCGCTCTCCTCCCCGACCAGGAGGGGAAGCGGGGGGATTAAACATGCCCCCAGCCAATCATAAGCTTGGGGCGTTAACAAATGTCAAAAGTAGTGTACTATGTCGCTACCCCTAACTACTGGTGCCAGCATAATACACCAGGACCAATATATACATAAAAAAGAAAATAACTCAAAGTCAACATAAACCAAAACAGTCGTTTTGGTATACGCCCTGTAATGTCCGAAACAAAATGCCAAACCCATTCCCATAGTTTATTTGTGCTGAAATAAAGTAATTAAAAAAAACTGTAAATGTTAAAAAAAATAAACATTTTTTTAACTTTTTACCCCCAATAAAATGAAATTAAAAAAAAAAGGAGAAAAAAAAAAGTCTGCGAAAAAGATATAAAAAAATAGCCCTATATGTCACAAAAAATGCAGCAAAAATAATTTTCGTAGCTGAAAAAAATAGAGCAGTTAAGCCACCACATGGGCAAAATCCCTAAAAAGTGTCTGGTCCTTAAGGGGTTAATTGTAACGTGAGCCATGTGATTTTATTTGATTATGTGAACTGTGTGTTTGGTGCAATATGTGGGCTAAACATAAAGTTAGGATTAGAGAACATGTGGCGGGTGGTAACAATCCCATTGCTACTAATCTGTCCGTGACATCCAAGCACTTTATTCATTGTTATAATAGTAATATATCTATCTACCTGGCGGTGAGCTCATCGTTCAGTTTAAACAGCGGCCGTTCAGTAGGGAGCGGCCGCCTTGTTATCTCAATGGAGGGGGGCGGGGGAGCAAGAGGAGAGAAATCTCCTGCACTGCACTGCCCTCCTGCTGGCAGCTTTGTGAGTGAGTTAGCGATACTAGCTCCCATGCAGGAGCGAGGAAACACAGGGACGAGTGTCAGGCATTGTTTGCCCAACATTCGTCCCGTGTAAATGGACGTTTAGATTGTCAAAAACGGCGTCCAAAACTGGGAGACTGGAATGGCGGCAGAGAAGAGCAACTGCAGGTAATACGTCCCCCTTTTCCGTGCAGCTGGGCTTATAGGGGTCATTCCAGGACAAACCAGGTATAATTATATAGCAATTAAACAGGAGGTAAGCTGCATGTACCCAATGAAAGATTTCTCTGATTTAGGCCGCCTTCACACGGGCGACAAGGTCACGTTGCTACAAATCACATGTATGTGAAGCCCGTGCTTTCCTATAGGTTCCTTCACACATGCGATGTTTTGTAGCATGCAGAATCCCAACCCAAAAACCTTGTGGATCCGGCGATATGCATGCGGCTCGTGAGGTTTTGTAGCCCATGTTTCGCTATGGAGCCTTCCTCTCTCTTGCATCACATCGCATTAAAACATGATTTTTGTGTTATGCGATGCAACTTTGACAGTAGGAAATCCTACTATGCATGTTCACGTAAAAACGCCTCACATCCACGGGTTTCACATGGTGGGGAGCTCGATATCGCCCTCGCCAGGGTGAAGGAGCTCTTAGGCCAAGAAACTTTTACGCAGTTTGCAAGGTGTTTTTCTGGCAAACCGCCCCATCCCTTCTGTGAAGTATCGGTCCTCCGGCACATGAGAGGATCGGCAAGTGTTTCCCATTGTTTTCAATAGGAACCTCACATCCCGCTCGCCTGCAGCTCGCACGGTGTGCGATGTCTTTTACTGTCCCCTTGAAAACAATGGGCGCTGCGTTTTGAGGAACGTGGATACAGCATGTCACTCGCTCATGTATATTCGCGTATGTTTTGTGAGACACACCAAACTTGCGTGAGATTCTGGGCCGTGTGAAACCAGCCTAAGGCCACATTCATATACCATGTTTCCCCGAAAATAAGACACTGTCTTATATGTTTTCCCCAAAAAGGGCACAGTGTCTTATTTTCGGGGGGGGGGGGGGGGGGCTTTTACTTACCTGGTCCGCGGTGTCCCGATTGTTTCCAGCGGTGGCGCGGCGTCCTCCTGGTCTTACAGATGCCTTCTACTGGCGACGGGGCTTTACATACCCCGCCTCCAGCAAAGCGAGCGCTGTGATTAGCTAATCGAGCGCTGGCAGCCAATCATAGCCGGCGCTCGATGAGCCAATGACAGCCATTCAATGATGTCATTCACTGAATGGCTGTGATTGGCTCATTGGGCACCAGCTGCGATTGGCTGCCCGCGCTCGATTTGCCAATCACAGCACTTGCTTTGCTGGAGGCGGGGTATTCAAAGCCCCGTCGTCATCAGAAGGCAGCTGTAAGATGGAGGACACCACCATAACACCGCTGCCGACGGGGCATCGCCGCTGCCGCTGCCACCGCCAGCCATGTGAGTTTTTTTTTTTTAAGTGGGGCACCCAGGATAGGTCCTATTTTCTGGGGAGGCCTTATATTTCAAGCCTCCCTTGAAAACCCGATAGGTCTTGTTATCGGGGCAGGACCTATTTTCGGGTAAACATGGTAGGTGTATTTGGAGGCGTAACATTTGCATGCACAATACGAAGTGAATAGAACCCATTTATTTCAATGTGTTTATTCACCGCACATTTTCCTACGTATTTTGGGAGCGCAAAAATAAACAAAAAACGCAGTATGCGCTATTTTCCTGCACATTTGCACACCAAAAATTTCCATAGAAGTCAATGGGGAGGGGCGGATGCGCAAATGTGTGTAAAATATGCTAGGAGATGCGTGAGACACTGCGTAATTGCGCAGGTAAAATAACACATCTGGAACTCATTAGACTAATTAGCCGTTTCATGAATTTTTTTTTTTGACGCTCGCAAATGCACATGCCTCGCACGCTAAAACAGTGCAGCAAAACACGTAGATGTGCGCACAAAAAGGCAACGTTCATGCTACTCTCATGTGCGTGCAAATACGTGTACGCTCGTGTGAATTCGGCCCAACATCCAGGACTTGTAGGACCACAATGTAGCCTGCTGTGTTCTTGCCCTGAACTATGTGCTGCTCCACACGAGGAACCTTCCAGAAGCTTGTACAATAGAGGTTAGTGGACACTGGGCGGCTCACTAATCTGCTGAGTAATAAGGGCGCAGCAATAACAGCAAGCGGAGCAAAGACCCGAATAGTGCAGAGCAGCCAGGGGGCGTGGCTCCGCGCGGGGGCGGGGCTAGCTCCTACAAAGTCCGCGGCTCTTCCCGGAGTCCCCGCAGCAGTACTCAGCTTCAGCACCATGCCGGAGGTGGAGCTCTTCCTAGACCCGATCTCTTCGCCCTGCCGCGGTGTATACTTCTTCGCCAAAGCCAGCAAGATCCCTTTTAAGAACAATGTGGTGCAGCTAGCCAAAGGTCAGTCCGGCGGGGGATGGGCTCCTGTATAAGGGGAGGAGGCAGAGGGGGTCCTGTGGTCGGAGTATGTCAGCTGGCATCGCTAACGAGTAGATTGCAACATATACCTGCTCATATGCAGTGAATGAGGGTACTTTGTATCTGTATTTGGGCAGTTAGATGGGTGGGGAATCACCCTTGTCCTGATTTAAATGGCTATTAACCCTTTCTATTCCAGCTTCCCTGCCACCAGCACCTCCCCAGCTCTTATTTACTTTGGGTGGGAACGTGTACTGTAGATTCCATTTACTAAAGCTTCTCTGCTTGTGGAATTGAAATCTCTGCATGCTGTGATTTGCTGTGACTATCTGCGGTGAGCCTATCTATTAGGCTCACAATGTATCCTTTTTTTTTTTTAAATGAAGTTTCGCACGCATTCCATGGCCTCATTGTTTGTTGTTTGTTTTTTTTTTATAAAGTTTTAGGCGTCCTGCACACAAGCGGATTTCCACTGCAAAATCCCGAGCTGGATTCTAGCAGCAAATCCAGCCCATAGCATGCTATGGCAAAATGTGATTTCCTGCCCAGGAGTGGAAGTCTATTGCAATATTTCCCCCAGAACTTTTCCAGTCCTGTGGCCATAGTGTGGATGCCCATACTGCCTGGCACAGCACTGTGATGTAATACAAAGGTTGGGGGGGGAGAGAAATAAACCCTGTGTAAATGAGCTCTAGGAGATTGTGCCCATCAGAATCCTACATCTGCGTCAGGACCTCCAGCCCGAGGCTCCATCACAGGTGCGGCTGAAAATACTGGACGAAAAAGTGCTGCATGCAGAGACCAAAAGTCAGCTAGCTGGACTAAAAGCGAATGGACTCCATTATAGTCAATGGGTTATGCCTGGCGTAGTCCAATTGTGTCCGTAGACAAACGTTTGGCTGTAGGGATTCCCCTGCCTTTCTCTGTTCAGGGAGCAGGAAAAAGCCCAATCCCCAGATGTGAAAACTGCCTAATAATGTAGACTGTGGCATGGGGTTTACACATAAGGTCCATTTACACAGGGCGAGTGTCGGGCAAACTATGCCTGACACTCGTCCCTGTGTCTCCTGCACGGGAGCTAGCAGGGCTGGGTTACGGAGCAGCCAGCAGGGGGCGGGGCATTGCAGGAGATTTCTCTCCTCTCGCTCCCCTGCCCCCCTCCATTAAGATTACACAGCAGCCTTTCACTACTGAACAGCCGCTGTTTAAACTGCGCGATGAGCTTCATTGCTCAACTTTTTTTTTGCTGTATAAACGATGAGCTCATCGTGCAATTTAAACAGCGGCCGTTCAGTAGCGTACGTCCGCTGTGTATCTCAATAAAGAGGGGCGGGGGAGCGAGAGGAGAGAAGTCTTTCACTGCCCCGCCCCACTGCTGGCCGCATCGTGTGAGCCAGTTCTGCTAGCTCCCGTGCAGGAACGCGGAGACACAGGGACGAGTGTCGGGCATCGTTTGCCAGACTCTCGTCCTGTGTAAATGGGCCTATAGTCATACAGAGGGAACCGATGTCAACTTGTCACAGAAGGTTATCTATACTTAAAGGCATTCTGTCATTGTATTCATGCTACCTGAACCACAGCAGGATGAACCTCAGACTATTGTTCCTGTGAATGCCTTATTCTAGATATTAACAGGGGTTCAGAATAGATGCAAAGTTTGATGCTGAGCTGATACAATGACAGAATCCTCTACATTTAGATGACCTTCTGTGACAAGTAAAGATGTTACATCTGACATGACTATGTACATACATCCCATGCCACAGCCTAGATTAGGATGCTTTCACACCTGTGGATTCTGGCAGATCTATCAGCACTATATAAATGCTTATCATGTGTCACGTCTGTATGAGCGCTATATGAGGGTATTCTACTCGGATTCATTAGGCTGCATGTGACCAGCTATAGCAAGTCTTGCCATATTTACTCCATGTGCCCTCTGAATCCTAAAATGTAGTACATATTGAAGACAACAATTTGCACTTTCACATACTGAGACTGTCTAGAGGTCCATTTAGACAGAACTATTCTCGCTCAAAGCAGTCTTTTGAGCGATAGTCGTTGTGTGTAACTGTACTGACATCGTGCAGTTTTCGTTTAGCAGTTGCTGATCGCTGTCTTTCAGCATGCTGAAAGACAACGATCCATGCTGAAAGAGAACAATCAGCCTTATTAAGAATTCACAGCGGAATACAGCTGATACTATTTCAGCTGTATCCCACTCTGAATACAGCCGGGGTATGAAGAACACAGCGGTCCAGCTGTATTCTGCATACCCCGCTTGGAGCGCTCAGCTGTTCTACAGCTATTGGCCCCGCTTGTGTTCTGCATACCCCGCTTGGAGCGCAAAGTGATCGCTTAGCGTTTGAGCGATCACCTTGCCGTGTAAATGTACACAACGATTAATGCTCAAAAGACATCTCATGAGCCAGAATCGTTGTCTAAACCAGGCTTAAACGTGCCTATCTTTCAGTTTTTTGCCGAACTACTCTGTTTTCTCTGTTTTGAAAGCCATCATTCAGCAGAACAGCTGATAAGACGGACCACACTGTGTTCTGCCAGGGAAGAGCTGACAACAGCTGACTACATTGTTTCAGCTGTCAGCCCCCCCCCCCCTCTATCTGCACAAGATCAAAGGGAATGTAATCAGAACAGTGGATGGTACTAATAGGCATTATTAGTACCAAGTAGTTTATGCAAAAGCCATCTTTTGAGCAATCATCTTTGAAGTGTTAATGCACCTTACCTGATACAGCTGCATAGCTCTCTACATAATGGCGCTATCTGTATTACCCATTTCTTTTGTTGCCTTTCGCTGCTCAGTGTTTGATTAATTGTTTATTTTGCAGTTTTACTGTCTTTCTACATATTGTCAAATATTGTAATTATTTAGACTTCCAAATAAAGTTTGGGTTTTTTGCTTTTCTTCTTCTTGCACACGGTGACCCTTCAGGGTGGTATTTCTGGTAATGTTCATGATTGCAGATAATATTTTTCCTCTTTCTTTAGGAGAACACTTAACTGAACACTTTGGCAAGTTGAATCCATCTCGTAAGGTACCAGCTCTCAAGGATGGAGACTTCACAATGGGGGAGAGGTAAAGAATCTAATACTCTGAAGGGAATGTGTGATCTGAATATGGCCCACTCTATTTCAGGCTGCATTCCCACGAACGTATATCTGCTCGGTTTTCACGCCAAGCCGATATACGTCGTCCTCATGTGCAGGGAGGGGGGGGGGGGTGGAAGAGCCAGGAGCGGGAACTGAGCTCCCGCCCCCTCTCTGCCTCATCTCCGCCCCTCTGCACTATTTGCAATGGAGAGGCGGGGCGGGGCCAATGTCCAGGAATTAGCCCTGCCCCGTTCCACCTCTCCCTATTGCAAATAGTGCAGAGGGAGCGGGAGCTCAGTTCCTGCTCCTGGCTCTTCCATTTCCCCCCCCCCCCCCCCCCCTCCCGCACATGAGGATGACGTATATCAGCTCGGCGTGAAAACAGAGCCGATATACGTTTGTGGGAATGCAGCCCACAGTGGGATTTCTTTTCCAAACTGACCACTAATGGTGCATTTAGGTGGAATTATTATTCACGCTACTTGTTCAGTTTAAAATCAAGCCAACGACTGAACAAGAATCGTGAGGATCTCGTTTGTTTTGTTTAGCCGCCATACAAACCCTGCCAGTTCATGCAGTTTATACACTAATCAATTAGTATTTCAGCTAGGAATGGTGAACGAGACGTGAACGATTCTCCACAAGAACTGCGCAGTCTAAACAGGCTGCAGGAGCTGGTGGGGACGTCACCAGCTTGTTTGCTCAAGCAGTTGATGATCGGGTCCTTCTCGTTATGCCTAATAGGTTGACTCTTTGTGTTCTGTAGAGATCGCTTCTCGTTAGTACATGTGGGATTATGCTGAAGGGCAACACAGAATCCAACACTAACAATAGCAAATGCACAGCCTGGCCTTCTTTGTACACGCTCAGCAGTGGTGCCTCTTGGGGAACCCCTAACAGAACTAGTATACTTTTTTTCTTCACTTCTCTAGTAAGTCCCAGACCGCCATAAAGACTGCACTCAGCCATGACTCCCCTCTCCACACTATCCTCAGCCTACTACAACCCAATGAGCCTGTCACTAACTCTCCCATAGTGCTAGTGTTCAAAAGTTATAATGGCACCACATGCCTCCTGCTATAGCCTCCAAACTTTGGAACTGCTCTGCTGAATTTGGGACATTGGGATACATAAATCGGTGTTGGGATGTCTGCAAGATAGTGCAACAATGATTGTAGGCGTACATAATAAATGCCTTCTCCGATTGGGATAGTGTGGACACAATGTCGCATGCTCTATATAGTTACTAAAACTCAAACATGACTAGAAGAAGACAGATTATTGGAGTCTCTTGCCTTAAAGGCCAATATTGCCACCATGTGTATACAACTGGTATATGCCACTGTAAGTGGCTGCAGTACTACTCTATCAAGTAATCAGGTGACATGCCTTAGCCTGAAGTCCTTCACGTTCCCCTCTCTGCTTTCTGGCCCAGACCTCCATGATGACTTTCTTCCAGCCATGACTTGTCTCTGTAATGTTCGCAACATGAGATCTCTTTGACTTCTTGCTTTTTCAGTACCCCATCAACATTTTCCCAACTTGTACAAACTCTCCATCCTGCTGCTACCTCCAATTCTGTGCCTGTTTCTGCTCCTGTTAATGTGGCATGATGTCTTAAAATACTATAGCTCAGAAGTGTCATAAATATGATTAACTCAAAAAGTTCCCCCACAGGCACAATATACGGCACCATGGTTCACTGTGCTATCTTCTGTACCTCACAAGAGCTGCCTAGATAACCCTGTCAGCTAAGTAAACCCACGATTCTTGTTTGCCAGTGTGAGCTGGACGTCATTACCAGCTTGTTCGCGCTCGGGTAGCGTGTTTTAGACTGAACGATCAGCGCTTAAACGAGCTGGCTAAAACTGAGGAGTAAACTAGAATCGTGCTTGTCCTTCAGACGTTGGCTTGCATTTAAACTGAACGGTTATTCTTTCAATAGTTTGAACAAGTGAATCGTTTTGTGTAACGCAGCAAAATGGTGCCCTCAATTGGTATAGATTCCCCCTTGGTAGTAGTGACCACACTTAATAGTGCCGCCTGCACACAGATGGATTTTTGCTGTGGAATCTGCAGTGGGTGTCCACACTATGGATCTGCAGCAAATGCCATCCATAGCATGCTATGGAAAAAATACTTTCCTGCACACTTGCAGAAACCAGTTGTGATAGAGATGTATAAAATTTGTGACAAGTCAAGGTTCACTTGCCTCTGGATCGCCATCCACATGGTTAGGAAGTGGCGCACATTGCACGCAAATATGCTCCAGCAACAGAAGATTTCTTTAACTCTGGCTCCTTCAGCATTTATTCACAGCATATGACACAAATCATACACAGTCCATTGCTTGGGGTTCACAACCAACAGGGCGCTGTCACTAACCCCTCCTGGGGCACCTGGAGGGCATCTTCCTACATCAGACCGGGTGACAGATCCAACTGGACCTCAGGCTCCAAGTTCCTGATGCAGCTCCCTTCACCGCCTCTCTGGCTCTCTCAACCAGCGTCTGTCTCTGGCAGGAACTGGCTCTTTTATAGCCACTTCCTGCTACACCCATCAGGTGTTAACCTTTACCTTTCCTCTCTCTAGCTACCAGACTGCCTATCTAGCACCCTCTGCAGGCCAGTTGGACATTGCCCTGCTACAAAATATATAATATATGTTATAATACCTACCCCCCTTCCCATGCCAAATGGAGCTCAGCCTCCGCCTCTTTAGTGCTGTAGTGAAGGAGATCCCTGCAGCTGCTAACATGATGCAATGACATCCTAGTGCTGGAGACCCATTCCAGTGTTCTCATTGGCACTTGACCCCAGATGATCCAATGCATGGGGCTAAAGATTCAGGGCTTAAGCTCTGAATACCTGTTGCTAGCATCACCCCTGACAAACAGACCTGTTGCAGTGCCACAATGAATTTTACTTGGGGGCAGACAAAAATCTATTAAATACATACCAGTGGGTGAGATTAGTTTTCAAGTCTTGTCCTTCCGGCTTGTACTTCTAACTGCTACAGAAAGTCTTGCATCTTATTCTACGTGTAAATATATACTTTTTTCTTTCCCCAGCTATGCAATCATCTTTTATCTCATTAGAAAGTTTAAGACCCCTGATCATTGGTACCCATCAGACCTCCAGAAACGGGCGCGTGTAGATGAGTACCTTGCTTGGCACCTCACTACTGCTCGTTCAGGTACTACCAAGCTGTTTTGGCTCAAGGTAAACATGTCTTTTAAAGTGGGATGTGCTTCCCCCCCCCCCCTTCCCTTCTCCCCATGCAACAATGTAAATGAAGTCTCAAGTATTCCATCAATACATCCAGAGAAAGCATTCATACTTGGTTTGTAGGGGTGGGGTGTTTGTCCAGTGTCCTGGAACTACTAAGAAGATTAAGGAGGGGGAAGCCGAGACTAATGTATGCTGCAACTGACCGGGATAAAGCCACTAACAACCAAAACGCTGTTGGAGGAGAATTACTGTCTTAAAGGGGATTTCTTAAGTTAGTGGAAACCCCTGTCACCTGGTTCCCATGGTATAAAACAAATCAGCAGTTCTCCCTTGTTCATGCGCCACCTGCTCTAACCTCCACTGTCTGTTTACAGACATCTGTGACAGCAGCCAATGACAGTGCTCAGCCATAATCGTTGATCACTGTCACTGGCTGCTCCAGCTTGTTGGTAGGCGGGCTCGGCATGCAGAGTGACATCACAGGGAGAATGGAGCTGGTTGCGGGGGACAGATGGGGGAGCAGGTAGAGGTGAGTAACTGTGCATTTATTTTATACCATGGGGATCTGATAACGAGAGGGTGTCCGGAACTCTGACAACCCCTTTGGCACATGTTCTGCCTGGTCTAGTGTTCAACTTACCACGGTAGCAGAAACTAATTTTTATTTTGGCACATCCAGTCAGACCCTCTTCTACACACCACCTCTTGCTTTACTTCACACCAGTATCTTGCAACAAAATAATGTGTACCTTTGTATTTTGGAAGTCCTACTGGCAATCTACACTCTCAAGCCACATTTTCATACTTGTGCATTTTCGACATTGACTCCCATTTAACAACCTGTGCACAACATGTATGTGCTTCCTCTCTTTTAGTGCAATTTAAGCTAGCACTCTAGCGAAATATAAAAACTGCTATATACTCTGGGCAGACTTGCTAAAGACTTCTGACCAACACTGTTTTAGCCCAAGATTAAGAAAATGCCAATATGAGGGGGGGGTGTTGGTTAGTAAAATATGAATGGTTACATATTGGGATATCTTTCTCCATAGGCTTTTCTTCAAAACATCAGAATACTTGAGCAAAAAGTTACAGTAACACCATGAGGGATATAAATCTTTATTTATAGTCCTATATTACATAGTTAGATTTGATGAACACATCACTTACAGGGGTTTTGTAATTGAAGAAAAATCAATACTTGCCTATTCCTCCCCTGTGAATCTCCTTGCCAGATTTTCTTCTCGCTGATCTTCTCCAGTCCCCCGGGTCACCTCACCTCCAGTCAGCTGGATCCATCCTTCTCTACCTTCTTCCGGCAGGTCACGTCACTAGTGACATAAGGTTCACTGCCTGACAGTAATGCTACATTACTTGTGACGTGGTGTACATTGCCCTGCAGGAAGGAGACTGCAGATAATGGATGCTTCGTTGCTGGAAGAAGAAGAATCGGACAACTGAAGGTGCAGTGACCTGGGGAAACTGCAGGAGACAGGAGAAGATGTAGTAAGAAGGTGAAGGAATAGGTTAGTATTGCTTATTCACCCCTTTCTCCTCCCACCGCGTGCCCCCTACTAATGATAGAACCCCTTTTAACATCAGAATCTCAATGTCAAATCTGCAAAGTTTAGTACATGCAAATGGTGTTGAATAAAACCTTCACTACTGTACAGCATTAAAATATATGGTGCATTTAGACGGGCTGCAGTTAGTAAGGCACGTGTGTTAGAGAAATCCATGCATATGGCCAATCCATCACATAACTAGTTATCTCTTGCTTTTTCTCTAGGCCATGACTCCATATGTCACTGGGCATGAGGTAAACCCTGAGAAGCTAAATGCTGCTCTGTGTGAGTTTAAGACCATTTCGACAGCCATACAAGATGTATTTCTGCAGGACAAACCATTCCTTGTTGGCGATGAGGTCTCTATTGCTGACGTAGTAGCTCTGGCCGATATCTCACAGGTGAGCAAATACTGATCAACCATGATATTAAAGCCACTAATGGGTGACATGAATAACATTAGGTTGTAACAACTGCATCCATCAAGGGGTGGGATTTATTGGGCAGGAAGAGGCCATCACTACTTGAAGTTGGGTTGAAAGAAAAACTAAAGGGTCTAAGTAACCTTGACAAGGACTAGATAACTGGGTGTCAGCACATCTCCAAAATGGCTGGTTATTTTTGTATCCAGTGCTTGGTTCTTACCAAACTAGTCTTTGGAAGGACAACTGGCAAGAGTTATGGGCACCCAAGGCATCCATGATGTGCTACTGGTGCAAAGGCTAGCTGGTCTGCTCTCAGAAGAGCTACTGTAGCACAGACTTTTGAAAGGTAAGCTATTGCTGGTAATGATGGACATCAGAACATATTGCATAGCTTGCTGTAGATTGGGCTATGTAGCCACAGACTGACACCTGGCCACCAGCCAAATGTGTGAGCATCAGAACTTGGACAGTGGAAGGTGGCCTAATCTGATCCTTGTTGTTCTTATGTCGATGGCTGGGTGAACGCCTGTCACTTTTCAGTGGATGAATGGAAGTAGGCAAGCTGGCCAGTCATGTGACTTGCTGGGCAATTTTCTGCTGGAATCTTGGGTCCTTGCATTTATTTGGATGTTACTTTGACTCATACCACCTACTGCAGCCCCCGAGCGGAAGCCAGCCATTGTGGGTGAGACCACAGTGTTCTTAAGGTGGTTGTCACGGGTGGCTCTGTGATCGCTCCCCAACAATGGTGGAAGGTGTCCCAGCTCGGTCACACGCGGTGGAAAAAGAACAGGCAGATGTAAACTATAGTGAATAGTCCTATTAGTGTTGTCACGTAACACCAGTACCTCTTTTCAAGTAGACTGTTGCTATGGGAGCTGCCGGAAAAGTTAGGTGGGAGGGAGTTTAGCAGCAGCTCTGCTAAACTCCGTTTCCCCCTCTCCGCCCCTTGCTGGCAAAAAGAGGGGGTAGGGGCTAGTGTGCTAAAGTCCTGATCCCTCAGGTTGTCAGCAGTTGGAGAGGGAGCTTAGCAGAGTTTCCCCCCCCCCCCCCCCTCTCTGCTCCAGCCTATAGAATCTGAAAAGAGCAGTATGGACATTACTCAACTCATCTTTTTCTTTTTCTTCCCCCCCCTCCCCCCAGACGTGTGTATCTGGCCTTCATGTCTTTGAGGACTATCCCAAGTTGGCAGCTTGGAAGCAAAGAGTGAAGGAGGCAGTTGGAGTAGAGCTATTCAAAGAAGCACTGGACGGAATAGCTAATTTCAGGAAGACGGATAAACAAGTTTCGCCAGAGATGAAGGAGAGGTTTAAGGCCACAGTAGAATATTTCAGTCGCTGATAAGTCATTCCAAAAGTTACAAGCTACTTTCCAATCTCTTGTGAAAAAATGCTTTGTATAATAAATATGCCATAACCATCAGTGTGATCTCAGTACATGGTGATATTGCAGAAGTGGTCAGCATTTATTAAAAGTTTTTAAACAATGTATAGGCTTTCATGTTTGGGGTTTTCCGCCTTTCTTATCTGTGATGTTGTGAGTACCTGTGAGTTGGACCTGTTCTATACCACAACTGCCCAAGACTATCTTATTGCTTCTTTGACTGCAGCATCTCTAGTGCAGAGACCAGGTGGAGCACGTGCCAAGATTTGCCAGTAGTGTCAAGAAACAGTCTTTGGTGCCTCTGCCTGTTTCGTAAATACTTGGGGCTCTTACACACAGTATCTGCATATGCAATAGGCAAAGAATAGAAGCCGTTGATTTCAATAGGTTCATTCACATGTACAGGGAAATACAGCAAGCTCTACTTTTGTGCATAGTTTCACCCCAAATGTCTCTATAGAAGTCGGGGGGGGGGGGTAAGTGAATGCACGAGGCATAAGCATGAGGGTGCATTCACACGAACGTATATCGGCTCGGTTTCCACGCCGAGCCGATATACGTTGTCCTCATGTTCCAGCCTAACACCCCCCCCCCCCCCCCCCCCTGCACATGAGGACAACGTATATCGGCTCGGCGTGGAAACCGAGCCGATATACGTTCGTGTGAATGCACCCTCATGCTTATGCCTCGTGCATTCACTTACACGCACATGAGGACGTTAGGCTGGAAGAGCCCAGGAGCAGAAACTCAGCTCCCGCCCCCTCTCTGCCTCCTCTCCGCCCCTCTGCACTATTTGCAATGAGAGGAGGTGGAACAGGGGCGGGGCTAAGTTCCGGTAATTAGCCCCGCCCCCGTTCCGCCTCTCCCCATTGCAAATGGTGGAGAGGGGGCGGGAGCTGAGTTTCTTCTTCTGGGCTCTTCCAGCCTAAAAGCCCCCCTTCCCCCTGCACATGAGGACAACGTATATCGGCTCGGCGTGAAAACCGAGCCGATATACGTTCGTGTGAACGCACCCTGAAAACTGCACAACTTCACAAGAAACATGTGGAACTCATTCGGCTAAATACATTAACTCAGGGAGTGCCTGCCACATGTAAATGAACATGCCCTGTGACATAATGTCAAAACGCATCGCAAGTTTGTGCTTTGCGATTTTGTGCTATGCGTTTTTAACACTAGAAAGTCCTGTTGAGATTTGCGTTAAAAAAAACACAAGTGGGTGGTAGCCCTTAGGGCTCACTCACATGGGAGTATGTTGCCTACATTTGTTGCAAGCCTAAAGGCCCATTTACACTGGACGAGTGTCGGTAAATGATGCCCGACACTCGTCTCTGTGTCTCCATGCTCCTAAGCTCCTGCATGGAAGCTAGCAGAGCAGGCTGGGTCACAGAGCCGCCAGCAGGGGAAGCAGGGCAGTGCAGGAGATTTCTCTTCTCTTGCTTCCCCGCCCCTCTCCATTGAGATAACACAGCGGCTGTTTAAACTGAGCGATCAGCTTCATCGCTGATCGTTCATGCTGCATAAACGATCAGCAATGAAGATGATCGCTCATCATGCACCTTAAACAGCCACTCTTCAATAGCGAACAGCTGCTGTGTATCTCAATGGAGAGGGGCGGGGGAGCGAGAGGAGAGAAATCTCCTGCACTTCCCCGCCCCCCTGCTGGCCACTTTGTGAGCGAGCCAGCCCTGCTAGCTCCCCTGCAGGAGTGCAGAGACACAAGGACGTGTGCCGGGCATCGTTTGCCCGACACTCATCCAGTGTAAATGAGCCTTAATATGTTGCTAAAAGCCCATTGATTTCTATTGGGCCACACACACCTGCCTTTTTTACATGTGCGGAAAAAGACTAAGCATGTATGACACAAGACACATGCCTGTGCGTGAGTCTTTAGATGATGCTCCTCTAGTGGCCCAGAACATCATTCTGGACCCCTCCATATTGTCGTACATGTTTGTCTTATGTAGATGCTCTGTGCAAAGCTGTCATGTCTAATTTTCTGTATGTGTCTTGCACAGCTGCAATGTCTGAAGGGTTAATTATACTAAAATCATTGCTGTGAGTTTGGTTGCATGTTAAGTGTACCTATCTTGCTATGTCATGTGACGTGGTGTGCATGAATCTATAAGTATGACTGATTGGGATCCAGTAGGAAGTTGCAAGTCCATCTTCAGGCTTTTGAGGAGCGCCCATCTAACACCTGAGGGTTTGCTACCACAGAGGCGCATGAGGGCACCATCAGCCCTTGTGCAGCTGAAGATGGAGGAAAAGGAGAGACCGCCGGACAGTATGTGCAGTGCATGGAAGTGAGCCTAAATGGTTTCCCCATAAAGTCCCACGACAAGAGAGCCATAGTAAGTAATTACCCTTGCCAGTGACAAGTGTGTACAGTTATATAATAGTGCAGAAGTCTACTGAACCTCTGAAGATGAGGGTGCATTCCCATGAACGTATATCGGCTCGGTTTTCACGCCGAGCCGATATATGTTGTCCTCGTGTGCAGGAGGGGGGGAGGATAGAAGAGCCAGGAGAAGGAACTGAGCTCCCGCCCCCTCTCTGCTCCTCTGCACTATTTGCAATGGGGAGAAGGGGGGTGGGGGTGGGGCTAATTCTCAGAACTTAGCCCCGCCTCTGCCCCACCTCTCTTCATTGCAAATAGTGCAAAGGGGTGGAGAGGGGGCGGGAGCTCAGTTCCAGCTCCTAGCTCTTCAATTCCCCCCCTGCACATGAGGACAACGTACAGTATATCGGCTCGGCGTGAAAACCGGGCCGATATACGTTCGTGGGAATACACCCCAATACTGAGATTTATTGATTATTCCTGTGCGGCCGTCTGGAGTATAGATCACCATATAGTGGTACCCCCGTAACTGACACCCACGTGTACTGAAGTCTATGAGAGCGGGGTGATCATTATAGCCATTCTGTGGCCATTGACTTTCATGTCAAGTAATCGCTGAATATGTACCAAGTTTTCCTGCACTGTAAACTCTGCATACTGAAGTCCACTGTATTTAATGGAAAAGTCACTAGTAAAGTTTTAGCAGGCCTCCCCCTGTTCCGGAGGACGCAAGGTACTATACACTTGTCCAGTGTCATTAATGCACCGAGCGTGAATGTCTGTGTATGCAACGGTGGCGTCATGAACTGACAACTACAACCCCTTTAATTGCCTGCCGTTACAGGTAACAAGAAAGTTTGTATATAGTTTATCCCTTGGCCCTGTGTATGATTCTTGGCAGTCACCAACATGATCATTTGTATATATTTTTACATAGTTGTTCACCACAACTCCTTTTGGCCTCATTAAAGGGGTTGTCTCGCGAAATCAAGTGGGGTTATACACTTCTGTATGGCCATATTAATGCACTTTGTAATATACATCGTGCATTAAATATGAGCCATACAGAAGTTATTCACTTACCTGCTCCGTTGCTAGCGTCCTCGTCTCCATGGTTCCGTCTAAATTCGCTGGCAGCTTGCTTTTTTAGACGCGCTTGCGCAGTCCGGTCTTCTCCTTTCAGCACGAGCCGCTTTAGTGTGCTCCCCGCTACAGCTCTTCTGCGCATGCGCAGACGAGCTGTCACTGCTCGGGAGCGCGCTGGAGCGGCCATTCTGTACCATCCTCTGTTAGAGGAAGGTGCAGAGCCGCTCAGCTGTCCCGAGAAGCCGCCCAGCTGTCCCGCCGTCCTGCCGCCCAGGTAAGTGATGGGCCGGGGGGGCTGCCGCTGTTCCGGGGGGGGGGGGGGGGGGGGGCTGCCGCTGTGATGGGGGGGGGGGGGGGGGGGCTGCGCCGGTTACCTGCTGCCTGGCGGTGGGTGACTGTGTACCGTGGTCGGCCGCGTTCAATCCCGGGGTCCGGTCGGCGGCCACGGGGCGTCTGGTTGTCAGGGAGACACAGCTGGTAGCGTCTCGGGAGCGCGCACGTCGGGCTACAGCAAGCGATGGGAAAAGAGCCGGCGGCCATCTTGGGAAAATTTTTATAAGTTGCTGAAACGCTGGAACTGTAAGTACAAACCAGCTAGAAAAGTCATTTACAGGGGAGCTTAGTAATGTTTGCTTAATTAGGGGGACTGGGCAAAAAAAAAATTCACTGCTTCCTCGAGACAACCCCTTTAACAGGCTCACCACATTCCCACATGGCAGATTTTTGATGCACATCTGCAGCAGCGTTCACCTCTTCATTTGAAGGGGTGAATTCTGCTCTGGAACCACACCAAACTGCAGGTCTTGATCTGGAGCAGACAGACTTTCCACCAAGTGGGAACACACATTTTGTAGTATAAGGGTGAAAACCGAGCCGATATACGGTGTCCTCAATTCGAGGGGGAGGATGGAAGAGCCAGGAGCAGGAACTGAGCTCCCGCCCCCTCTCTGCCTCCTCTCCACCCCTCTGCCCTATTTGCAATGAAAGGAGGTGGGACGGGGGGGGGGAGCTAAGTTCTGAGAATTAGCCCCACCCCTGTCCCGCCTCTCCCCATTGCAAATAGTGCAGAGGGGCGGGAGCTCAGACCACTGCTCCTGGCTCTTCCAGGCTCCCCCCCCCCCCCCCTGCAGAGAGGGACAACGTATATCGGCCGGGTGTGAAAACCCAGCCAATATACGTTCGTCTGAATCCAGCCTTATACAGATGCAGTTTTACAAGGGCTGGAGAGGAGTTAAAGGAGTTGTCCACAAAAAAGCCTTCTTCACAGGATAGTTGATAAATGTCTGACTGGGACACGCACTTATCATAATAGGGGTTCTGGGTGTCCCCACATGAAGAGAGCAGTGCACACCACCACTCCTTCGCCTCTATAGTACTACTGGAGATAACAGAACCCTGAGACATAGTTATGGTCAACTTCTTAGCACCCTGAATATGATGTACATAATAGAAGATCTCCTGAAGTAAAGTTTTAGGTACAGAGAAGCACAGGATGCATACAGTAAAAACTGTGCAGGAGGAGGGCCACAAACTTAATGGCACCTGTTCTTAAGCTTGAAACAAAATCAAGGTTTCACACCTGCATTGGAACTCATCATCAAGATAGGTAAACTATAGGAGCTGGTGGGATGGGGGTGGACCTAAGTTCTGGAAATAGTAAATAGTGTTGAGGGGCGGAGAGGGGGTGGGAGCTTAGTGCACTGCTCCCTGCCCTTCCAGCCTCCTCCCCCTGCAGAGTGGGACACCATATATCAGCCAGGCGTGAAAACCCAGGCAAAAAAGGGATGTCTGAATAAGCCCTTAAAGTGGATTGAGCAGTTGAGCAGGGTTATGGGCAAGGTTCAATGTTAAACAAAAATAAATAAATACCGTGGCGGACTAGCACACTGCATGTATTGTCTCTCTTTGGAAACCCCTCCTTTAAAAACTCAGTATTAGTGTATCTTGACTCCACCAGGAAGTCCTGGTGGAGTCAAGACTGACAGGGGGGGTGACGCCCCCTGCAGCATATTGGCTGCAAAATAAGGCTTGCCTACAGGTCCTGCCAGGCCAGTGTAACTGTTGTGTCCCGCCTCCCAGGTCATTCCCAGTGCTCGGCGCTCCTGCTGTTCCGTTTGTGCCCCTCATCAGGCAGCAGCTGTTCTGTTGTCGGCACCGCTGTGCTCGGCGGTCCTGGTGTAGCGTCCGCGGGCCCCTGCTCCCCGCTCCTGCTGCCCCATTGGCGGCCCTCTGCTGAGCCCCAGTGCCTTAGGAGCGGTGAGTGCTCATGAGCACCGAGGCGCCGCCAAGAAGAAATGTGAGGCCAGCTGCGGAGTGCCTGTGCCTTTCGAGCGGTGAGCGCTCATCACCGTGTGGCACCGTTCGGAAGGAATCAGAGAGGCGCGAGACAGCTGACACTAGCGCTGGCTGCCCTGCTCTCACTGCAACGGACCTAATTGCGAGTGCTGAGCGGACGACACATGCCGGCCCAGCGACAACATCGGCTAATGGAGCAATGAGGCGGGGGCCACCTGGGAGCTGGGAACGGCCGGTATGCGTACAGTTATCGCTGCACACTGCTTATTGCTGGGCCGCAGCCTCACGGTTACTTTGGTTCTTAGATGTACATTATAACATGTTAATGGTACCATGTAGCTGTGGTTACATGCCAGCATTGACAGCTCATAATGTACGCCTAAGAACCAAAGTAACTGTGAGGCTAAGAATGGCTGCCAGCCATTAAGCAACGTGCAGTGTGCAGTGAGGACCTTGGTACCTTCACTCGATCGGGAGCTGGGGGTGTGACAGAGACGTTCCTCCTGTCAAACCACTAGCTTCCGGTGGCGTCAAGGTACACTAATACCTAAAAACTCTACATTTGCCCCTGCTCTATTACACAAATCAACACCACTTTGCATACATTTTCTTTCAATCCATCTCCTACTATTGACTGAAAGAGAAAAAAAAATCAATCCTTGTAACTGATCCTTTCAAAAATTGATAGAAGTGATGAAGATTGATGCTGGACTAACAGGACCCATCATGATTAGAGATGAGCGAACGTACTCGTCCGAGCTTGATATTCGTGCGAATATTAGGGTGTTCGGGATGCTCGTTACTCTTAACGAGCACCACGCGGTGTTCCGGTTACTTTCGGTTTCCTCTCTGAGACGTTAGCGCGCTTTTCTGGCCAATTGAAAGACAGGGAAGGCATTACAACTTCCCCCTGTGACGTTCAAGCCCTATACCACCCCCCTGCTGTGAGTGGCTGGGGCGATCAGATGTCACCCGAGTATAAAAGTCGGCCCCTCCCGCGGCTCGCCTCAGATGCCTTGTGACTGAGTTAGCTGAGGGAAAGTGCTGCTGCTGGTGCTGCTGTAGGGAGAGTGTTAGAAGGTGAGTGTAGGCTTCAAGAACCCCAACGGTCCTTCTCAGGGCCACATCTATGCGTGTGCAGTACTGTGGAGGGTGCTGTTAGCAGTGTTGCACAAATTTTTTTTTTTTCAAAATCGGCAGTCTGCAGAGCATTGCGCCTTGCAGTAATACTACAGGGACAGAAGTGGTGCTTAGGTAGGGAGAGTGTTAGGAGTGAGTGTAGGCTTCAAGAACCCCAACGGTCCTTCTTAGGGCCACATCTATCCGTGTGCAGTACTGTGCAGGCTGCTGTTAGCAGTGTTGCATATTTTTTTCTTTTCAAAATCGGCTGTCTGCAGAGCATTGCGCCTTGCAGTAATACTACAGGGAGAGAATTGTGTAGGCAGGGCCAGAAGACATATATTATTGATTGAATATAGTCAGTGGGCCCTCCGTTTCCAAAAAAGGGAAAAATTGTATTTGTCCTGCAGTCTTGCGTCAATTTATTTCCTACCTGGGAAAAGTAACCGCTGTGCTGCACTTCATATAACTGCATTTCTGTGCAACACATATCTTATCTGATTGAATATAGTCAGTGGGCCCTCCGTTTCCCAAAAAGGGAAACATTCTATTTGTCCTGCAGGCTTGCGCCAATTTATTTGCTGCCTGTGAAAAGTCTCCGCTCTGCTGCACTTCATATAACTGCATTTCTGTGCAACACATCTTATCTGATTGAATATAGTCAGTGGGCCCTCCGTTTCCCAAAAAGGGAAACATTCTATTTGTCCTGCAGGCTTGCGCCAATTTATTTCCTGCCTGTGAAAAGTCTCCGCTCTGCTGCACTTCATATAACTGCATTTCTGTGCAACACATATCTTATCTGATTAAATATAGTCAGTGGGCCCTCCGTTTCCCAAAAAGGGAAACATTCTATTTGTCCTGCAGGCTTGCGCCAATTTATTTCCTGCCTGGGAAATCACTGGTAATACAGCATGCTGAGGGGTAGGGGTAAGCCTAGAGGACGTGGACGTGGCCGAGGACGCGTAGGCCCAAGTGAGGGTGTGGGCACAGGGCGAGCTCCTGATCAAGGTGTATCGCAGCCGACTGCTGCGCGATTAGGAGAGAGGCACGTTTCTGGCGTCTCCACATTCATCGCCCAATTAATGGGTCCACGCGGGAGACCTTCATTAGAAAATGAGCAGTGTGAGCAGGTCCTGTCGTGGATGGCAGAAAGTGCTTCGAGCCAGCTATCATCCACCCACAGTTCTGCGCCGTCCAGTGCTGCAAATCCAAATCCTGTGGCTGCTACTCCTCCTTCCTCCCAGCCTCCTCACTCCACTACAATGACACATGCTCAGGAGCGGGCAGACTCCCAGGAACTGTTCTCGGGCCCCTGCTCAGATTGGGCAGCAGTGGTTCCTCTCCAAGCAGAGAAGTTTATCGTCACTGATCCCCAACCATTCGAAAGTTCCCGGGGTCCGGGGGATGAGGCTGGGGACTTCCGGCAACTGTCTCAAGACCTTTCAGTGGGTGAGGAGGACGATGACGATGAGACACAGTTGTCTTGCAGTGAGGTAGTAGTAAGGGCAGTAAGTCCGAGGGAGGAGCGTACAGAGGATTCGGAGGAAGAGCAGCAGGACGATGAGGTGACTGACCCCACCTGGTGTGCAACGCCTACACAGGACAGGTCTTCAGAGGGGGAGGCACGGGCAGCAGCAGGGCAGGTTGCAAGAGGCAGTGCGGTGTCCAGGGGTAGAGGCAGGGCCAGACCAAATAATCCACCAACTGTTTCCCAAAGCACACCCTCGCGCCATGCCACCCTGCAGAGGCCGAGGTGCTCTAAGGTCTGGCAGTTTTTCACAGAGACACCTGACGACCGACGAACAGTGGTGTGCAACCTTTGTCGCGCCAAGATCAGCCGGGGAGCCACCACCAACAGCCTCACCACCACCAGCATGCGCAGACATATGATGGCCAAGCACCCCACAAGGTGGGACGAAGGCCGTTCACTGCCTCCGGTTTGCACCGCTGCCTCTCCCCCTGTGCCCCAACCTGCCACTGAGATCCAACCCCGCTCTGAGGACACAGGCACTACCGTCTCCTGGCCTGCACCCACACCCTCACCTCCGCTGTCCTCGGCCCCATCCACCAATGTCTCGCACCGCACCGTCCAGCCGTCGCTAGCGCAAGTGTTTGAGCGCAAGCGCAAGTACGCCGCCACGCACCCGCACGCTCAAGCGTTAACCGTCCGCATAGCCAAATTTATCAGCCTTGAGATGCTGCCGTATAGGGTTGTGGAAACGGAGTCCTTCAAAAGTATGATGGAGGCGGCGGCCCCGCGCTACTCAGTTCCCAGTCGCCACTACTTTTCCCGATGTGCCGTCCCAGCCCTGCACGACCACGTCTCCCGCAACATTGTACGCGCCCTCACCAACGCGGTTACTGCCAAGGTCCACTTAACAACGGACACGTGGACAAGCACAGGCGGCCAGGGCCACTACATCTCCCTGACGGCACATTGGGTGAATTTAGTGGAGGCTGGGACAGAGTCAGAGCCTGGGACCGCTCACGTCCTACCCACCCCCAGAATTGCGGGCCCCAGCTCGGTGCTGGTATCTGCGGCGGTGTATGCTTCCTCCAATAAAGCACTCTCCTCCTCCTCCGCAACCTCTGTCTCGCAATCAAGATGTGTCAGCAGCAGGACGTCGCCAGCAGTCGGTGTCGCGCGGCGTGGCAGCACAGCGGTGGGCAAGCGTCAGCAGGCCGTGCTGAAACTACTCAGCTTAGGAGATAAGAGGCACACGGCCCACGAACTGCTGCAGGGTCTGACAGAGCAGACCGACCGCTGGCTTGCGCCGCTGAGCCTCCAACCAGGCATGGTCGTGTGTGACAACGGCCGTAACATGGTGGCGGCTCTGCAGCTCGGCAGCCTCACGCACGTGCCATGCCTGGCCCACGTCTTTAATTTGGTGGTTCAGCGCTTTCTGAAAAGCTACCCACGCTTGTCAGACCTGCTCGTAAAGGTGCGCCGGCTCTGCGCACATTTCCGCAAGTCCCACACGGACGCTGCCACCCTGCGGACACTGCAACATCAGTTTAATCTGCCAGTGCACCGACTGCTGTGCGACGTGCCCACACGGTGGAACTCTACGCTCCACATGTTGGCCAGGCTCTATGAGCAGCGTAGAGCTATAGTGGAATACCAACTCCAACATGGGCGGCGCAGTGGGAGTCAGCCTCCTCAATTATTTTCAGAATAGTGGGCCTGGTTGGCAGGCATCTGCCAGGTCCTTCGAAACTTTGAGCAGTCTACCCAGGTGGTGAGCGGCGATGCTGCAATCATTAGCGTCACCATTCCTCTGCTATGCATCTTGAGAAGTTCCCTGCAAACCATAAAGGCAGCCGCTTTGCGCTCGGAAACAGAGCCGGGGGAAGACAGTATGTCGCTGGATAGTCAGAGCACCCTCCTGTCTATATTTCAGCGCATTCAGGAGGAGGAGGAGGAGCATGAGGAGGATGAGGAGGAGGGGGAAGAGACAGCTTGGCCCACTGCTGACGGTACCCATGCTGCTTGCCTGTCATCATTTCAGCGTGTATGGCCTGAGGAGGAGGAGGAGGAGAAGGAGGAGGAGGAGGATCCTGAAAGTGATCTTCCTAGTGCGGACAGCCATGTGTTGCGTACAGGTACCCTGGCACACATGGCTGACTTCATGTTAGGATGCCTTTCTCGTGACCCTCGCGTTACACGCATTCTGGCCACTACGGATTACTGGGTGTACACACTGCTCGACCCACGCTATAAGGAGAACCTTCCCACTCTCATTCCCGAAGAGGAAAGGGGTTCGAGAGTGTTGCTATACCACAGGACCCTGGCGGACAAGCTGATGGTAAAATTCCCATCCGACAGTGCTAGTGGCAGAAGGCGCAGTTCCGAGGGCCAGGTAGCAGGGGAGGTGCGGAGATCGAGCAGCATGTACAGCCCAGGCAGTGCAACAGTCTTTAAGGGCCTGGACAGCTTTATGGCTCCCCAGCAAGACTGTGTCACCGCTCCCCAGTCAAGGCTGAGTCGGCGGGAGCACTGTAAAAGGATGGTGAGGGAGTACGTAGCCGATCGCACGACCGTCCTCCATGACGCCTCTGCCACCTACAACTACTGGGTGTCGAAGCTGGACACGTGGCCTGAACTAGCGCTGTATGCCCTGGAGGTGCTTGCTTGTCCTGCGGCTAGCGTCTTGTCGGAGAGGGTGTTTAGTGCGGCTGGAGGAATCATCACAGATAAGCGTACCCGCCTGTCAACCAACAGTGCCGACAGGCTAACACTCATCAAGATGAACAAAGCCTGGATTTCCCCCGACTTCTCTTCTCCACCAGCGGACAGCAGCGATACGTAAGCAATACGTAGGCTGCACCCGCGGATGGAAGCATCGTTCTCTCTCACCATCCAAAACGGGGACATTTCTGCTTCATCAATCTGTGTATAATATTCCTCCTCCTCCCCCTGCTCCTCCTCCTGAAACCTCACGTAATCACGCTGAACGGGCAATTTTTCTTAGGGCCACAAGGCTCACTCATATAATTTTTCTAAAAAATTTTTATACGTTTCAATGCTCTTAAAAGCGTTGGAACTTTAACTTGAAACAATTTTTCGTTAAACTGGGCTGCCTCCAGGCCTAGTTACCACTTAAGCCACATTAACCAAAGCGATTAATGGGTTTCACCTGCCATCTTGGTTGGGCATGGCCAATTTTTACTGAGGTACATTAGTACTGTTGGTACACCAATTTTTTTGGGCCCTCACCTACAGTGTAATCATAGCAATTTCTATGTTCTTCGCCTGCACTCATGGTACAGAAAGGTGTGTGGGGTTGGCCTACACTTTAGCTACATAAATGTAACTTGGGCCTTGGCTATACTAAGGCTACTGAAATGGAACTAAGACTGCGCTCCCACTATATTGCTGCTTCGGAATTGTTACTGGTGCCTGTCTTGAGTGCTACTATTACTGAAATGGAACGAAGACTGCGCTCCCACTATACTGCTGCTTCGGAATTGTTACTGGGGCCTGTCTTGAGTGCTACTATTACTGAAATGGAACTAATTCTGTGCTCCTCCTATAATGATGCTAGTGATATGTTAGTGGGGCCTGTCCTAATGCTACGGCTGAAATGTTACGAATTCTGGGCTCTGCCTATACCGCTGCTAATGGTATGTCTGTGTGGAAACAGAGGCTTCCCAAAGACATGATGGCGGCGAGGCCATTTCCCACCAACGCGGTTACTGTTAAGGTGCATATAACCACGGACACGTGGAGAGGACACGTAGTGCCTCAAAAACATCCCCCGCCACGGCCCACTTAATCCTGGCCACATTCCGAAAACCAACAAAATAAAACCGCGCTACTAGGTCCGCAGTCACCACCACATTACCACCAACGCGGTTACTGTTAAGGTGCATATAACCACGGACACGTGGAGAGGACACGTAGTGCCTCAAAAACATCCCCCTCCTCCTCCAACAATGAAAACATTCTTGGCAAATTCCTTTGCATTGGTTCGTCTGGTGGCAGTCCAAGAATTTCACCTTTACCGACACAACAAGAGAGCCCCCCCACCATCCCCCCGCCACGGCCCACTTAATCCTGGCCACATTCCGAAAACCAACAAAATAAAACCGCGCTACTAGGTCCGCAGTCACCACCACATTACCACCAACGTGGTTACTGTTAAGGTGCATATAACCACGGACACGTGGAGAGGACACGTAGTGCCTCAAAAACATCCCCCGCCACGGCCCACTTAATCCTGGCCACATTCCGAAAACCAACAAAATAAAACCGCGCTACTAGGTCCGCAGTCACCACCACATTACCACCAACGCGGTTACTGTTAAGGTACATATTACCAGTCTGACTGGGGCATGCAGACACCTTGACAGAATGAATAGTGTGTGGCACATAGGTTCCCCATTGCTATGCCCACGTGTGCAGCTCCTGATGGCGGTGGCACAGGATTATATTTCTCATTGCTTCTGTACAGCATTGTGGGCTATCGCCCCACCACTTTTAAAGAATGTCGCTGCCTAGCCGTGCCAACCCTCTGCAGTGTGTGCCTGCAGTTCCTCCTCATGGCAGACGCACTTATAAATAGACATGAGGGTGGTGTGGCATGAGGGCAGCTGAAGGCTGCGCAGGGACA
Organism: Eleutherodactylus coqui; assembly: GCF_035609145.1. NCBI lineage: Eukaryota > Metazoa > Chordata > Amphibia > Anura > Eleutherodactylidae > Eleutherodactylus > Eleutherodactylus coqui. Next base: position 162,416,321 of record NC_089841.1, read on the forward strand.
GTTTGGTGTGCGCTGTGGACACTGCGTCGTGCAGGGGGGAGGGGGGTTGGGCAGCATGTAACCCAGGAGAAGTGGCAGCGGAGTGTCATGCAGGCAGTGATTGTGCTTTGTTGGAGGTAGTGTGGTGCTTAGCTAAGGTATGCCATGCTAATGAGGGCTTTTCAGAAGTAAAAGTTGTTGGGAGGGGGGGGGCCCCACTCTTGCCGGTATTGTGGCTTAATAGTGGGACCTGTGAACTTGAGATGCAGCCCAACATGTAGCCCCTCGCCTGCCCTATCCGTTGCTGTGTCGTTCCCATCACTTTCTTGAATTGCCCAGATTTTCACACATGGAAACCTTAGCAAGCATCGGCGAAATACAAAAATGCTCGGGTCGCCCATTGACTTCAATGGGGTTCGTTACTCGAAACGAACCCTCGAGCATTGCGAAAATTTCGTCCCGAGTAACGAGCACCCGAGCATTTTGGTGCTCGCTCATCTCTAATCATGATTTTTTTTCTTTAAACATAAAACATACTACAAAAACTTTCTATTCATGGATTGGATGCAGTTCACATAGGCTGTTTACATATGACAACTTTTGTTTTTACATGATCCATAATGTTCTGTTTGATGTATCTGCTATGATCTGTTTTTTCTTAGCCTCTTTTACTTATGTTTCCATGAAGGGATAAATAGGACATAACATCTCGCCTCTGATCATTTCTTGTACTTAAAAAGGGTGCATGTGATTGAAACAAAAAGCCTTGTATGTTGTATACAGTACATGCGTGTATATTTTGTACATAAAACCACAATTTTTCATGTGTGCCTGTGTCTTTAAGAAGAAGCATGTAGTTAAGAGGCGTATCAGGGTTTAACCAATCAGTTGCTTCCAGCCCGTCCTTTACTGCAGGCAAGATCAGCTGCCTTCGCCTCCCTGTGTGCAGCTTCAGCTCATCATGCCTTTCTTGGATTTTGATACCAGCCTTTCCCAGCAATGTATACCGGAGGATTTTGCTGAAAAGCTCTGTTCCGCTGCTGCATCAATTTTGGGCAAACCTAAAGACGTGAGTAACTGTTGGGTAGTGCGGTGTATTCTGAACTAGGCGCTTCCTACAACAGGCTGAACTTTGCACTGATTTAAAGGAACACCAGTAAGAACGTCGAAACTGGGATGGATTTCCAGCGTCTCCCCCATGCAGAGTGCGCCAGATTTGTATGACATCAGGTGCAATCATAGCTGACCATAGACTGAAAAAGATTACGCCTCCTAAGGAAACAATGGTGTTATATGTTACTCCATCTGATATTGTCGACTGGTTGCTGTAACTTCCTGTAGCTTTATCATCTAAACCACACATGTCAAACACAAGACGGCCCGTAGCCTGATTTTATGTGGCCTGTTGGCTGTGCATAAAATGTTAACCATGGGTTATCCAGACAGCGCCCGCCGGGATACATCGGGGTCGTGATCTGACCCCTGTGTGGAGGCCGGCGTAAATGTAGGCACAGTTCTTATGCGTGCCGGCCACTACACAGGGGTTGGAGCAGCGTTTCCACTCAGACCCCGGCGTATCCCGGCGGGCGCTGCCTGGATAACCGCTTTAAAGGAATTCTAGTCACCCCACCTGCAGCTCCCATCCGGCAGTGCAGTAGAGTCTATGATGGACCTCTGCATCGGGATCGGAGGTCAGTGGTCACAGACTCAACAGCGCTTGCCATTGCCAGACTGGAGCTGTAGGCGGAGTGAGTGGAATG